>NC_140128.1:3481806-3660556 GCF_964035555.1 Netta rufina | reverse complement strand
TGAAACCCAAATTACCAAAAGAGAAGAAGAAGATAAGGGAAACAAGTTTTGTCTAATTGATAAATGAACTGCAATGTTTTCAGTATCTGTATTTAGCACGAAAGCACCCATTAAAACTGCAGATTTTGCTTTCCATTTGTTTCTAGGAACTGACAAATGTACAATTTGCAGTGCTATGCAATTATAATCTGATTCTGGAGGACTGTAATTTCTACCAATATCTAGAAATACACCATTTAAGTGTGAGTTTTCAATCCGCTGTGTGCCGGGATTAGTGGCACAACCTTAATGAGAATTATGCTTCTTAATTCCTTGGATATCGTGGCGGTATTATATCCTATATTTTGACAGGCCACATTTTACTGAAAATTTGTAGTACTCTATGACTGGCAAAATATGCACGTAGTTTATGTGATAGCTCTCCTTTGTTTTATAAAACCTGGTGCTCTGTTGGCTTAGCACTTGTCACACAATGAAAGAAAAATAATGCTCAGCTCTGGTAAGAACAGTGTAGAAATGGTGGATTGGGTAAGTGCTGAAATCCCATTTGTTCTGAAGCCTTTGGATATTTTTGTTACAATTTATGGATGACAGCTGCTTGCCAATTTAAAACAAACAACCCTAAAGTTGGCACACCCTCGTTAATCTAATGATTTTGTGCATGCCTTATTTTAAAGAAATGCCTACTCTTTTTGCATCTAAATATATGTGCAAATCTTGGAAGATTTTGAAACAATCATAAAAAAAATCTTGCTGATTTTGTTTGGTTTGTTTCAATTTTTCTCCCTTTTTCATGACTGTTTGATGAAACTGGTGAATATTTGACAACTTGTGAGTATTTGATATGCAGTTTACAAAACAAAGATAAAAATGAACAATTTATTACCATCTTTTTTTTGTGTGTGTTCACAATTTCACATGCTATAAGCATTTATTTTGCAAATACTTATCCATTTGAGCAGTCCGCTGTCTCCAGTGGCAATATTTATGTCCAGCGGTAAGAAGTTTTATTAGTCTGTAGAGGATCAGAACCCTGAAACTTATTTAAGTGGTGTGAATGCATCAGACAATTTTCAGTTGTTTTCAAATATAATGAAAATAATGATCTGGAGCCTGAAATGTCTTGCTTGGGGGACTGATGGAGTGCCTCATACAGTACCACTCAGGCTATTTATGTAAAGATGTTTTCAGACCTAGAGCAGTAATTTGGAAAGGTTATTTGCAGTTAGAAATATGAATGAGTTGAGTCATGATAACTCGTAATTTTCCATTAAATTGACAGCTGTGTCCACGATAAGCTGTGTATTGCTGAATTCTTAACCACAGATCCATCAAGCTTTACAGCTCTTAAATCATGTGATATATATTGTACAGATAATTTAGTGCAAAATGTTATTGTTAAGCATTTTCAGCATATTCTGGGAATTTTACATTTAAAATAGGGTAATTTTGGAGTGAGAGAGGAATGAAAAGGTTATTTGAAAAAGCATACCATGTTAACCACAGAGAAATGCTTTCGGAGGAGAGGTTTGCAGCTGCAAATCCAGAGGAGTCCTCCACGAAGTGGAGCCAGGACTGTTCTGATTCGCAGTGAAGATGAATTAAGATGGAAATAACAATAAAGAAATACTCTCATGGCAAATTCACAGAATTCACAGAATTTCTAGGTTGGAAGAGACCTCAAGGTCATCGAGTCCAACCTCCAACCTAACGCTAACAGCCCTCCACTAAACCATATCCCTAAGCTCTACATCTAAACGTCTTTTGAAGACTTCCAGGGATGGTGACTCCACCACTTCCCTGGGCAGCCTATTCCAATGTCTAACAACCCTTTCAGTGAAGAAGTTCTTCCTAACATCTAACCTAAAACTCCCCTGGCTCAACTTAAGCCCATTCCCCCTCGTCCTGTCACCAGGCACGTGGGAGAACAGGCCAACCCCCACCTCGCTACAGCCTCCCTTGAGGTACCTATAGAGAGCGATAAGGTCACCCCTGAGCCTCCTCTTCTCCAGGCTGAACAAGCCCAGCTCCCTCAGCCGCTCCTCATAGGACTTGTTCTCCAGGCCCCTCACCAGCTTCGTCGCCCTTCTCTGCACCCGCTCAAGCACCTCGATGTCCTTCTTGTAGCGAGGGGCCCAAAACTGAACACAGTACTCGAGGTGCGGCCTCACCAGAGCTGAGTACAGGGGGACGATCACCTCCCTAGCCCTGCTGGTCACGCTGTTCCTGATACAAGCCAGGATGCCGTTGGCCTTCTTGGCCACCTGAGCACACTGCTGGCTCATATTCAGCCGACTATCCACCATCACTCCCAGGTCCTTCTCTGCCTGGCAGCTCTCCAACCATTCCTCTCCCAGTCTGTAGCTCTGCTTGGGGTTATTGCGCCCCAGGTGCAGGACCCGGCACTTGGCCTTGTTGAACTTCATGCAGTTGACCTCAGCCCATCGGTGCAGCCTATCCAGATCCTCCTGCAGAGCTTTCCTACCCTCGAGCAGATCGACACACGCACCTAACTTGGTGTCATCTGCGAACTTACTGAGGGTGCACTCGATGCCCTCGTCCAGATCATCGATGAAGATATTAAAGAGGACCGGCCCCAGCACCGAGCCCTGGGGGATGCCACTAGTGACTGGCCTCCAACTGGACTTGGCTCCATTCACCACGACTCTTTGGGCCCGGCTATCCAGCCAGTTTCTAACCCAGCGAAGCGTGCGCCAGTCCAAGCCAAGAGCAGCCAGTTTCTTGAGGAGAATGCTGTGGGAGACGGTGTCAAAAGCCTTGCTGAAGTCAAGGTAGACCACATCCACAGCCTTTCCCTCATCCACCCAGCGCGTCACTCTGTCATAGAAGGAGATCAGGTTCGTCAGGCATGACCTGCCTTTCATAAAGCCATGCTGACTGGGCCTGATCGCCTGCTTCCCCTGCAATTGCTGCATGATGACTCTCAGGAGGATCTGCTCCATGAGCTTTCCTGGCACTGAGGTCAAACTGACAGGCCTGTAGTTTCCCGGGTCTGTCCTCCGGCCCTTCTTGTAGATGGGCGTCACGTTTGCTAGCCGCCAGTCGATTGGAACCTCCCCTGATAGCCAGGACTGTTGATAAATGATGGAAAGTGGCTTGGCCAGCTCCTCTGCCAGTTCCCTCAGTACCCTTGGGTGGATCCCATCCGGCCCCATCGACTTGTGCACATCTAAGTGCCGTAGCAGGTCACCAACCAGTTCTTCATGGATAATGAGGGCCACATCCTGCTCCCCATCCCCTTCCACCAGCTCAGGGTACTGAGTATCCAGAGAACATCCGGTATTGCCGCTAAAGACTGAGGCAAAGAAGGCATTGAGCACCTCCGCCTTTTCCTCATCTCTTGTAACTAAGTTTCCCCCCGCATCCAGTAAAGGATGGAGATTCTCCTTAGTCCTCCTTTTTGTGTTGATGTATTTATAGAAACGTTTTTTGTTATCTTTAACGGCAGTAGCCAGATTGAGCTCCAGATGAGCTTTGGCCTTCCTAATTTTGTCCCTGCACAGCCTCGCTACTTCTTTAAAGTCCTCCTTAGTGGCCTGCCCACTTTTCCAAAGCTTATAAACCCTCTTTTTCCTCCTAAGATCAAGCCACAATTCTCTGTTGAGCCAGGCTGGTCTTCTTCCCCGCCAGCTCGTCTTTGGGCACGTGGGGACAGACCGTTCCTGCGCCATTAAGACTTCCCTCTTGAAGAGCGCCCAGCCTTCCTGGACCCCTCTGCCCTTCAGAACCGCCTCCCAAGGGACTCCACCAACCAGTGTCCTGAGCAGCTCAAAGTCAGCCCTCCGAAAGTCCAATACAGCGGTTTTACTGGTCCCCTTCCTGGCCTCGCCAAGAATAGAGAACTCCACCATTGCGTGGTCACTCTGCCCAAGACAGCTCCCGACGATCACGTCCTCCACCAGTCCTTCTCTGTTTGTGAAGAGAAGGTCTAGCGGGGCACCACCCCTGGTAGGTTCACTAACCAGCTGCGTCAGGAAGCTATCTTCCACGCTCTCCAGAAACCTCCTAGACTGCTTTCTCAGGGCTGTGTTGTGCTTCCAGGATATGTCAGGGAAGTTGAAGTCCCCCACGAGTACAAGAGCTGATGATTTAGCAACCTCTGTCAGCTGCCTGTAGAGTTCCTCATCCGTCTCCTCATCCTGGTTCGGCGGTCTATAGCAGACCCCGACCAGGACACTAGCCTTGTTGTCCCTGCCGATCCTAACCCAAAGGGACTCGACCTTGTCATTCCCAACCTCGAGTTCTACAACCTCGAAAGACTCTCTAATATAGAGAGCCACACCACCACCCCTTCTGTGCTGCCTGTCCCTTCTATAGAGCTTATAGCCAGGCATTGCAGCACTCCAGTCATGAGACTGGTCCCACCACGTCTCCGTGATGGCAACCAAGTCGTAGCCTGCCTGCCGCACGATGGCTTCCAGCTCCTCCTGTTTGTTACCCATGCTGCGTGCATTGGTGTAGATGCACTTCAGCTGGGCCATAGCCTTATCCTCCAGCCTTGCCATTGTTCCCCCTGGCACAGCCCCAACAATCCTAGCCTCAGCCCCATCCCCCTTCCTACCTAGTTTAAAGCCCTCTCAATGAGCCCTGCCAGTTCCTGGCCCAGGATCCTTTTTCCCCTAAAAGATAGGGACCCGTCTGCGGCCATCAGGCCAGGTGCTGAGTAAAGTGCCCCATGATCAAAAAACCCAAGATTTCTGCGTTGGCACCAGTCCCGGAGCCACGTGTTTAACAGGTGAGCTTTCCGTGTCCTCTCTGAACCCCTCCCTGCCACCATAGGGATGGACGAAAACACCACCTGCACTCCCGCTCCATCCACTAACCGACCCAGTCCCCTAAAGTCCCTTTTGATAGCCTTGAGGCTTCTCTCTTCGATGTTATCACTGCCCGCCTGGACTATCAAAAGGGGGTAATAGTCAGAGGGGCGTACCAGGTTAGGAAGCTTCCTGGCAACGTCCCTGACCCTGGCCCCAGGGAGGCAGCAGACTTCCCTACGGGTAGGGTCAGGCCGACAAATAGGGCCCTCTGTTCCCCTAAGAATCGAGTCACCAACAACAATCACCCTCCTGTCTTTCTTGGTGGAGGCAGTCCTGAGGCGCGGAGTCGACCTCCTCGCCCCAGGCATCCTCCTGGGAACATTTGCTACCTCTTCCTCACACACCGGCCTCTCAATCTCTAGGGCCTCAAACCTGTTGTGTAAGGGCACCTGGGAGGGTGGGGCCGGAAGGGGTGGGGATCGCCTGCGATGTCGAACAGGGACTTGTTTCCATTCCTCCTCAGCTCCCAGATCCCCTCCCTCTGCCCGACGGGGACAGGGCAGGGGGTCCGCCCCCATTTGAGGAGTCTCACCTCGGCACCTCCCCTTGAGGCCCTGCAGGGAGTTACTCCAGAAGTCTATCTCCCGCTCACACTCCCTGATGGCCCTCAACCTCTCCACCTCCTCCTTGAGCTCCGCCACCATGCGGACCAGGTCATCCACCTGCTCGCACCTCACGCACGCAGTTTCTCTGCCTCCCGCCGATGGCAGCAACAGGCTCAGACACTCCTTGCATCCGGTGACCTGAACTGCGGCATTTTTTAACGGGTAGTCGGTCTGCGTGTGTACCGACTTCCTGGAGAGCGCGCCGTGCCTGGTGGCGACCATTATCACCTAGCTACGGCTGTTGTTAACGAGGTGTTGTTTGTGTGTAGGGGGAGCGCTCCGCCCTTCCTGCGCGCCCTGCCTGCGCTAACTGCCGCGCTAACTGCCGCGCTAACTGCCGCGCTAACTGCCGCGCTAACTGCCGCGCTAACTGCCGCGCTAACTGCCGCGCTAACTGCCGCGCTAACTGCCGCGCCACTCCCTTCTGACGCGCCACGCCCTGTTTGCCCGCCCTGGTCGCCGCGCTCCCTAGGGGCAGCTTTTGAATGGCTGGGGAGGGGGCGCTGCTGGCTCCGCCTTCGCCTCGTCAGCCTCCCTCACGAGGGCTGCCGGGTCCTGGCGGCTCCCTCCAGTAGGCTCGATGCCGGAAAAAATTAGCCCTGCCTGGCCCGATCCCCCGCTCCGCTGCAGAACGCGTCTGCCCCGGAGCCGATCGCCTCGGCAAATGGGCAAATGTTTCATGTGTTTTAAATTTGTCTAATTTATTGGAAATATTTAAAGCTGGTATGCCAGACTAGGTACGTGAATTCAAATTAGTGCGTACAGTTAAAATTTCCAGTTAAAATCAAAGATGATGGTTAAAGGGTATGTAATGCACATATCTGAGCAACAAAAAGAAGGGTGTTGCATAGCAATGTTACTTGATGTGACACTTCCCTGCCCTTGTACATGTAGTGAATGCATTTTGCTCTTATAGGGGCTATAACATAGAAATACATGCCAGCATAGGTGGAATTAAAGTATGGTCCCAGTAACACAGGGTAATACAGTAACAGCATAAGTTAGCTTTTTTTTTTCCCCTAAAATGTGCTAAAAAGCAGGATTTCTTACTTTTTCTGATGTGTCCTATGACATAAGATTCTATATAACATCGTAACTTCATACACTTTTCTACTTCTACTAAAGTTAATTACAGACAAAGAACTCAAACCCAAATGAAAAATCTATTTTCTTCAGTTCCAGGAAAAAAAAAAAAAAATCCCTCGACTGGATGATAAAGATAGGATGTGTGTGGGAAAAAGTGACAAAATATTTTGCTTCAGGGTTAGTATTTTATCATAAGGTGACATGTATTCCCTTAAAAAGGTTATTCTACAGAAACTGTAAAAGCACCTGTAACAAGGAAAAAGGAGCTTGGCTTTTTCACTTGACTTACTCGTACTATCAGTCATAATTCTTGCCATGTTTTTCTTCAGTTTTGATGGTTGAGCAGCTAAGGGAGACTAGCCAGTCTCTTCGCCTTCACGTTTTCAATAAACTGCTCACTTAGTTTGATTATTCCTTTAAGAATCCAATAAATACATCCCTATCTTTTCCTGCCGTACATGCAGAGGTGGGCGGTGGGATCTGGTAGTGAGACGCCGCGTTAATGAATTGCCTCCGACAGCTTTCAGCAGCAGGGTAGTGGACCTACGTATTTGTGCCTGTGTTTACTCGCCTATTGCAGGTAAAATCCCGCAGCACACAGCTGGGATCAGTGTCTTCTCCGTTAAACATTTAACGAGAACACATTAAACACGAGTTTAATTACTTTAAAGGCCAGCATTGTTTTAGTGACTGTACCTGTAATGCTTCATCCTTGTCTCATGAAGCTGTTTCCAAGGGGAATTGGGACCTGCTAACCTTGTTTTATAGGTGTCTTGGACTGTTATACCAATTGGTGTAAAATAGGTCCAGCGTGGCTGGACAAAAACATGGTTAATGGAACAGCCAAAAGAGAGGGAGAAAAAGGAGCCAGCAGTCATCTAATGCAGGTTTGCTCTTGATCACAGTGGGTCACAGTTTCTTTAACTGCAATCACAGAGGTCTCTTCTGGGCAGCATCCTTCTGCAGTGCAGCACAACTGGCCTCGTGCTCCTCCGAGGTCCAGGCTGAGAGCTCTGGTTCTACCCTGTAGGTCTGAGTGCAGTCTCCTTATCCAGACAGTACTTGTTCCCTAGTCTCTGCTCATTTCATTTTCTGTTTGTTGTGGCAGGGTGCTGTGCATATTTAAAGGGTTGATTTCCTTTTTTCCATGTATTTTACTGCTTTAACGATTAAGCTCGGTTGAATTTTGGGACTGAAATAGAGGTCAGCCTGACTGTTAGAGCTGGACGTGTCCTGTGGCAGGCAGCAATGTGTTTGCAATAAAGGCACTTCCTCAAAGTCCTGTCCTTTGTCATCTGGATCAGTCTACATTGCCAGCAGTATATCTCCAGATCAGTTGTTTTTCTTTTTTTTTTTCCTCCCAGTTTGCTCCTATTCAGGCACTTCTCATTGATCTACTTTAAATACAATCTTAGTGTAGCTCCCATCATGCCCAAAGGCTATCCTGTGTTTGTGCTCCATCATTCATGTTTATTAAATTCGCCTCTCCCTTATGGGACATAGATTTTCTTTCTAGCATTGCGTTCAGGGTTTGTGCATGTTCAGGGAGGGGAGGAAATAGCCCAGCCATCTACTCTTCCCTCAGGTGTTGTTTTCATTACCTGCAATTTACTGCTGTGTGCTATCTTACTCACCGCTTTGTAATTGCCCAGAATGAATCTGTACAAATATTAGTTCAACTGATCTTTCCAGGCCAATAGTGGCAACCCTGTAGTTCAGGTTATTTAAAACACGCCATGTGCTTTAGGGAATAGTTTTGCTTTTCCTCTCGTTAGATCTTTTCCTGGTTTCTTAGCATCCTCACCAAAAGCTGTCAGCCTAGACGTTTCAGATCCTAAACCGCAGCTTCTTTTTCCCAGTGACTACGCTTTTGTCCTTGGAAGGTGAGTTGCAGTTTTCTGACTGAGCTCAAAGCCCGATCTCATTAATACAAAGTTGTACCTACAGCATCCGTAGAGCTCCTGGTGTTCCCGGCGGCCCTCAGATTCTGCGGGACCGCTTTGCCCTTGGCTGGTGCTCGGTTCTGTATGTCCTGTAGTGCAGTACGCCTTTCTTCCAATATACGTTTACCTGACTCTGATGTTCTTTTTATTTTGCTGTTTTCTGAATGAAATGTTTAGAGGGCAGTCTCTACAATTTCTGTTGATGTCACGTGCCTCTGAAATCATAACAGAGGTCGGTTTTAATGGACTGTGCAAATTAAAACATACCAAAAATGTAAATTATGTGGTTATGCTGAGGATTTGGCTGAAATTTAGTTTTGCAATTGCCTATGTGGACTTAAAGTAGCTCTGAGTGTATGTTCCTGTTGTTACGTTTCCTTTCAGTTAATCCATTTGTGTAATTTGCTGTGTTGCTGAGATGGGCCACTGATGTTTTATTTCTGTGTGACGTCTGAAAAAGCACTTCACAGAATCTTTCACACTGTAAGGGACCTCTGTAGGTCTCCCGTCTAACGTTTTGCTCAAAGCAGGGGCTGCTGTGAGGTCAGACCAGGTTGCTCAGGACTTGACTTAGTTAGGTCTTGCAAACTGCCAAGGTAGGTTAGGTCTCTCCCCAAAGCTGACTCTTCCAAGGCTGAACAAGAGCAGCTCCCTTTACTTCTCACAGGGTAAGTACTCCGGCCCCTGGCCTCCTTGGCTGCTCTCTTGGGAGAGCAGATCTTAGTTAATGCAGGAATTTGCAGTGTTGTGATTTTACAGAGAAAATTCTGGTAGGGAATTCACTGAATGTCAGTGGTTTGAGGAACCCAAGCGGGTGCCACTCCGTCTGGAGCAGGACTGCAGCCTGCAGGTTCCCCAGCCTTCAGTGCTGCTGGAAAGCTGGCTCCTAAAGGCTTCACAGTAACGTTATTCAGAGCGGTTGGGTTTTATGGAACTGCAGAGATTTTATCGAGGTATGGAGATTACAGAGAAGTGTAATTGGCTGAACATGACAGATGGTATCCTATGAGCCAAGGGCTGTCTCTTTGCGTGCTTTCATTTCACATCTTTGGAGACTTGAATGCTCAAATGGCACATTACACCCATTCATATCCTTTTGAGTCAGCTTTATTCTCAAAGATCCCATAACCTACTTCTCTTGACGCAGCAACATACCGGGTTTCTTCACAGTAAGAGTGCATGGAAAAGGTCTGGGTGATCTTGATGATTAGTGTGCTATGGTGGTTTTGTTTTGTTTTGTTTTGTTTTTTCTATTTGTTTTGATCACCCATAATTTTTGAATTCCAGCTGAACATAACTAATTTTCTATTGCTTCTGGTTTAGTGTTGTAAATGGGAGTAATAATTTCCTACCCAAACCCTCATCTTTTTAAAATGTAAGCTCTTCGGTTTAGGAATTTTCCCTGATCATGCGTGTTCGTTTTGCTTGGACAAAGGATTTCCCATGGAGTTTTGGGGTGCTGTAGTTAGTAATATATTGCCATGAAATAGCAGAAAAAGAAAATGTAAGAGTGATGCTTTTAAACAGTATAGGGAAGTTTAGTGGTAGTATGTGTGTTTGTCAATACAGGAACTTTTCTCATTGCAATTAGTGCCGGACTGCAGAGTCGTGATATGGTTTCGGACCTTTGGCCTGGTAAAAAGTTATTGTCGTGGAAAATGTTCCTTCATGAAACAGTGTCAGGAAGGAAGAAAAACATTGCCTCCTTTGTGAGGCAGAAACAATAGAGCTGCTTTACGATGTCAGGCTTATTCTTAAAAAATAATATATGAATAAATTAGTGACTGTGTTTGTGTGTTTGGCAAGTTTTAATCAAAAACATTTCTCATTAGTTCTTTTTCCTTGCCTTGGCTTACTGAAATGTGAGCAGTTTGCACGTTCAAGGAGAAAAGTTGAAGTACTCACTGTGAAATTTTATATTTGAGCTAAGGCTTTTCCAATTTTATTTAAATCAACATCAGCTCATGTGAAATTACATGAAAACATAGCAAGTAAGTTGAGGGTCTTCACATAATCATTTTTAGCCTTCATCCTTAAAACCGATTGTTTTCAAGTTTCTTTCTAATGTTTTTAAAGGAGTATCATTTATGAAGAGGTTGGTATACTAAAAAGTGTTCTTATATTTTTTCTTCTTTATGACATGCAGCAGTTTAGAAAGCCTGTTTGTCTTAAAAAAATGGTATAAAAAGTAATACTTTGACAAAAAGGCAATTTTTCATGTAATGTGGTTCCCTTTAGAAAATAGGATGGGGGACATTTGATTCAAATGCCGTGTTAAAATTTGAAAATAATGCTCTCTATATTTTAATGTGCTCAAGTCCTGTGGGTCTTGGACCTGGCTGCTAGTATGTATCTCTACAATATATAGCTGTAGGCTTAACTTCTTCTGAAGCCCAACATCCAGTAAACCGTAAAGGGTAAGTTGCTCGATTTGAGTATAGATGGATGAATTTTGTTTGAATCACTGTCTACAAGGAAACACATACACGCTCAGATTTGTTAACTGAATTTGGACTAGACTGTATTACTGCAGACCTGAAATACTTTAAACAATGTAATCCACACTGTTAAATTGCTTTTCCTTTTTAAATGGGGTCAAAGTAATGGCGAAGATGATAGGATACTTGATCAAATAGAAGGAAAAATGAGTTTTCTGGATCTGCAGGATGCTTCAGGATGCTCAGCGGATTGTTAACATGCGTGAGTTCTCTTCAGCAACGTAATTCCCATGAGTTATAAAGTTTATTTCTCTGTTAAGACTGACTGAGTTTCATGCTGCTGCTGGGATTTTCTAGCATCCCATCAAACATGTAGGCAGAACTGTTGTAACTGCTTCCATCTCGATGACATTGTTTCCTGTAGTGATCCTGCTGTGTTGCAGCTGTAGTTTTCGCACTGCACTGGCCTTTGGTCTGTGGCCATCGCATTATTTTGACCATGGAGCAATAAAACCACTGCTGCTTCCGAATCTGTGCAGGATGGTCTGGGTCCTCTCCATGCACACAACCTGGGGTGCAGAAAATGCTGTTGCCCTGCTCCCCTTCTTCCAGGAGGAAGAACAAAGGGTTTCTGTTCTTTTCAAAGACCAGAAGGGGCAAAGACTGCTGCTGCTCCTAGACTTTGGTGTTTTCCAAAGAAAGGAAAGGGTAAATTTGCTGTATTTCAGCTCCTGGAGCGTCTGCCGGAGTACGTGAACTGCCAGATGCAGGGGCAGGATCATCTGCTGGATCTTTCTGCAAGGCTTTGCTGAGTGAGGAAGGGGCACCGCAGTGGTGGCAACACTCCTGCACCTCGGAGTCTGCTGCAGTTGTTTTTAAAGCACCAAGAGGGCCTGACGGAATTGATCTAGAAATAAATAAAGTGTTTTGTTTATTTGTTTTAAGCCTAGCAGCCCTTTATGGTAAATCTTGGAAGTTGCCCAGTCTCAGGAGAGTTCTTTCACTGAAAATCAGGGGATGTGAAATACTGGCTGTTAATCAGCAATCCCAAGGTTCATTAGTCCCGTGGAAAATAATAACAAAGAGCACAGTCTCCAACGAGAGTGTTCTGCTATTATAAATGAAGAACATTTAAACTACACTGGATCCTTTTCTTCCTTGGGCCTGCATAAGTATTATTTAGGCATCACGGAAGGGCAAAACTTCAGGTTTTCAGTGATGCTGCCATTAAGTAACTTGGTAATTTTAAACTAACTACTTTTAAGGTCCCGTCTATGCTGTGAAGGATGCAGGAGGGGGCTGCAGCTCTCTGGTGGCAGCACGGCATTCTAGCACAATTCCAGCCAGCTGAAGGGAGGGAACTGATGAAATAACTGTGCTCCAGCAAATGTTGGGATCTGTGAAGAAAGCTGGAATTCAGGTCTAGTTGTTGAGCACTGCAGCTTAAATAATGTGAGGGTAAGGCTTGTAGTTACGTGTATATTCACAGAAAGATTGTGGAAAACAACCCAGAACTTTATAAAATATCGAGTCATGCAAGGAGAGACAGAAGTTGCAGAAGAACTTCCCAGCTGGTTCTGAAGGCGTTGCTGCTCTTGGTGTCAGCTTCGATTGCACGTATTCAGAGGCTATAAAACTGTGCCTTGAAGTAAAAGGCTTATATGGAGAGGTGTTTTCGTGTTGTGGCATCCAGAGTTTTTGGATGGAGGCTCATTTCTTTGGCAGGCCTTCAGCATGTCTGATAGTTGCTTTGCATTCACGGAAGGCCGGATCAGTGCAGATCACCCCCTTCCTCTGCCTGCTGTTTGCTGTGGTGTTGCTCACGGGGCTACCTTTCCTGTGAAGGCTCAGGTTCCAGGCAGTGTGCTGTGCCAGGATGAGCTACAATGGGAAAGCAGAGGAAGCCTGAGACATGAGTGCTTAGACACCCGGTCTGTGATAGAAATTTAAAAATGATAGCCGATCTAGCGTGGTACTGAAACCATGACATTCACATGAAGATAATTACTGAACCGGTGCTTTATGGGAATGTCTGAGTTTATATATATCTCGTTTAATGTATCTGAGGGAGTCAGCACAGCCTGATTTATAAAGCAGGAGATGAGAAGAGATCACAGTTTTATCCTTAGCTCTGCAGATGACTGGTGGAGTGGAGCAGTATTGGCCCTTGACCTCTCTGACTATTACAGCTGTCTGTGCGTTGCTGCCTCCGCAGTTCTTAGGATCTGTTCTATCATCATTACATGTTTGGGGCTTCTTTCGAACATTATCTTAAATGAGGAGGATTTGTTCAGGCCATTAGGCCTGAAAGTTTATACTCGGCATCTCTTACTCAACTGTTAGTCCAAAGGTATCTCTTTGGGTAGTTTTACTTTCTTAATGAAGAATGCTTGCTATAAAGCAGAACGCTTTTATGAGAATGTTGTAGGTTTTTGTTTGTTTTTTTTTATTCTAGTGCACTACTTCTAGAAGAGAAGAACCGCATAATTTCCTTCCCCAGGTGCTTGTACAGTGTAGTTTCATTTTTCAGAACACCAGCCTTTGCAAGATACAGCCGCTGTGTAATCTTTAAAGGCTGATATTACCAATAATGCCTAATTATAGGTCTTGATAAAGCTGGTATTGGAAGGGTGTCCATTTGAATGCCCATATTAGCTCTGCTAACTCTTATAATGGTGATTGTCTCCTAAAGAGTATATATTAATGAGTGGCAAGTCACATTTTTTGGTATTTCCATTGCAATACAATTTGGTTGTATGTATGTCAGAATCCAGGTTTGTTTGTCCTGGGTTGCTTTTTTTTCTTTTTAATTGTTAAGAATTATTATAAGAAAGAGGCTTTATATTATTATTATTATTATTATTATTATTGTTATTGTTGTTATTATTATTATTATTATTATTATTATTATTATTATTATTATTATTATTATTATTATTATTATTATTATTTGTAAGTGCTGTAAGAGGAAATTAAATCTACTTGTAAGGCTAGTTGTTGTTGTTCTATAGCACTATGTTCCTTGTAGGTGACATATTACTGTTTACAAGGTTTAATTCTCTATGTTCAAAGTTTAACCATAACGTTCTTACAATAGAAACCTTTGTTAGCCAGAAAAATAAAGTGTAGTCAGTAGTTTGATAAAATATCTCACACAAATAATTTTCTGATTGCAATGCCATTAGTTTTTAATATCTAATTAATGAAAGCAATTGAATGCACCGGAGCTAATCTGCCAACTAGTAACAATTAGCAGGAAGAAATAAGGCAGTGGCACAATACTGTTTGTCTCAGCAGTCTCTAAAAGTTGAGTGCATGGCAATAAGAGCGACTTTTCAGATATTCGGGAATAAATTCTGATTTTCAGTGTGCAAAAATTAGACGGTTAATTTTCCTAAGGCAATTTTAAGTACTTCTGAGCAGTTCTCTAACACTCTTCACTCTTTATATGCTTTATATGCACATTTTTAATCAAACCCCATTGCGGTATGCATTGACATTTCATTAGAAGACAGTGGAGAAGAAAACAAAACTGTGGATTTTGCATTTCTATGTGATCTGACTGATTATAAACTTTTTATTGAGGCTCGTGTGAACCAGAGTTTTTCTTGTTTTTTCCTGGACTGCATTTAAGTTCTCTTGAACCAACTTTTGCAAGTTGGGACAGGCAAACTTCTGTTGAGCCCAGTGGAAGTTTTACATAAATAACTCTTGAGAGCGTTGGCTTCAGTGATTGCTGTTTGGTGTTTATTTTGAGTGATAAATTTGTTCTAATTACGTACTTGTTGTCTTTGCAGTGTTTTGGATGATGAGGGAAGCAGCCTGCGTCAGCAGAAGCTTGACAGGCAGGTAAGATTTTGGAGGGGACCTTCTCGCTTTAAGTCTAAAACTCGGAGTGCTGAAATCTGCAACACACATATCTGGTAATCAATAGATACATCCTGCAAGAAAATTATATCCTCTGATTAGGGAATGCAAATGAGAAGTCTGTGGAGGTTACAGCTTATGGAGAAGTCTTGTGTAGAACTTCTACTGAGATTTTTCTTATGATCACAGTTTGAGTGATTATCATTCCCACTGTCTTGGACTTGTTTCAAGCTGACTTACAATGTGTTATCCATCTGACGGACCAGAAAGGACAAGAGGTTCTGGCAGACATGTCAGCTAGCAGAAGTTTACCATAGAGTTTTTACATCTTTTCCTTTTTGTGCTATGGATTTAACCCTTGTGTAATTAGTAAGCTAGTGGCATTATGTGCCATGTTGTCTCTTTTGCTACTGTTTTCCGACATGATGCATACATAAAGTGATTCAGAATCTCTTCCCTGAAATCTCTGGGAATTTTGCCATTAAATTTTAATGGGGTTTGGGGTTTCCATTTCACCTTTGATTATTTTGTGGTGCCTTTTCCATGAACCTTTGTTATGTTTATAGTCAAATCTTTTGAGTTTAATTGTATGTTGTTGCATCCATTTTTTCTCCCATCGTTTTATTAGCTTGCATGTCTACCAGAATCTTATTTTCAAATTCTTTTGTACTTATGCCATAATCCTGCACCAGATTCTGACCTTTCTGGAGTCATGTTAGAGTGTTCCAGACAACTTATGGAGCTGAAAGACTCCAGTCTCCATTCTGGTTCTTTAGTTTTATTGCCTCTCCCTTCTAAAAGCAAAAAAAATCACTGTGTAGGAGCAGGGAGATGGCAAGGAAATGGATACGTAAAATTAATAGCTCTGGTCTCAGGGGTTGTGGAAGAGGTCTCAAACAGACAGGTGCCCGTGGAGCCACTGGATGCTGAACAAAGCATCTGGGAGAAGAGACTTGTAGGCTGCTAGGATAATTCCTTGCTTCCCATCAGTATTGCTTTGGTTTTCCACAGGTGTAACTAGGAAATTCAAGTGTTTAATTAAAGTTTGTCTTGTATACTTGTTAGACTAGGCTCATGTCCAGCATTATCATTTGACTCTAGTTTGCAGATTCTGCTGTTGATTTACAGAAACTTAAACTGGCATCTGCACGCCTCATGCCCTTGCTTACCCTCGCATTGCTTCACAGCCAGTACTCTCACACTGTTGTTTTCCCAAGGGTTATTTCCAAGCAAGCTCTGACAGCTGGTAGACTGCTCAGAAAGATCTATTTTAATTATTTGCTGTTTTCAGCAGAAGGTGTTTTAGCAGTGGGTTGGTGTGTTGTTTTTTTGGAAAGATCTCCTATAACCCAATATAACCCAATATCCCACTTGCCAATTCCCACCACTTCAAAACTTAGAAGGTGTAAAGATATCCATTGTTTTTAATCACAGCTTGCTGTTGTTCAGAGTCCAGTAACAGGTGCTTTTCTTTATATTTCCCTCAGCGAGCACTGCTGGAACAGAAGCAGAAAAAAAAGCGCCAGGAGCCATTAATGGTTCAGTCCAACGTGGACAGTCGCACAAGAACACGCAGAACGAAACATTCGGAAGAACAAGCGCCATTGGTTGAGTCATATCTTAACAGCAACAGCAGCACCATATATCATGGTATATGAATATGACCTACTGCATGCATAGTTACTGCAAGTCGTAGTATAATGCTCTCTAAGTTAAGTTTATGCTATAAGGACAAAGGGGTATTTTAAGTAAATCAACAAAACAAATTTCCTCTCCTTGCTTTTCACTCATAATAGCTTATCAAAGGTACTGAAATGTTATCTAAGAAATAGTATTGTATGGTACAGAGGTACTGTCCTTTCAGTAGAGTGAAGTTTTGATTTTCACAGCTTGGAAAAACAGACATTGTCATGCTATAAATGGTAACATATTTCTTATCTACATTAATTGAACTAGATGTTGCAACAGCGTGCACCATAGTGGACTTTCTGACTTAAGTGAGATTAACTGTTCTCTTAAGGTAAAACATGACCCTTCCTGTTACGTTATAGCACACCATTTACTGGAATACTTACTAATCTCTTCTCCTTAAATCAGTTGGTTCTACATTTTTATCTCAAACCCTTTCAATATTTCACAAGCTTTCAGAGAAGCAAAAAGATACGGTAACATTTCTCATATTCAGCCTAGTTTGTTAATCTTTTGGGGATAGCTGTCCTTGCAATAAACTGTGCAGTTAGCAAAAGCCAATTTAGGAGAATTTAGTTACTTAATAAAGTGTTTTATCACCTTGTAAAACCCTTTGTTAGGAACGTTGCTCTTGAAAATATTATAAGAACTCCAGAAGTATCCTTTTTTGGTGTGGTCTTCTCTGGGCATGTGCTTAGTGTCTTAGGATACAGTGTTTGCATGGTATGTAGTTAGGTTTTAACGACCATTTTTAACTACAGTATTCAGCTTTGGGGTTGGCACTTTTTTTTTCCCCCCTTCAATGAAAACATTTGTATGTGGGAGTGTCAGATGCATGAGACATCTGGGCTGTTTCTAAAGAACTATTCTGCTCTTTTCCGTTCATTTGTTTCTGTTATGGGCATGCAGATTTTAAGTTAAGAATGACTCTTTGATGGGATTTAACGGCCTTCTGAATGAACTACATTGCTTGGATGAGCATGTTTGTTAAATCAATTCCTGTACTGCAAATGCTACAAAAAGAACACTTATTTCTACCTATCCTCCTCCTCCTCCTCCACTCTTTTTTCCTTGTATTGATTCTGCATAGCACAAAAGCACTTGTTGATTTCAACAAATAATTGGATGCCTGTATGGTGATATCTCTATGGTACTTTACTCAAAGTAGGTCAGAGATAACGTCTCAGCAATTCTGAGATGTTTGGTTTTCTGCGCTAGGAAATTCTCTTTCATACGCTCCCGTAGCTTATTCTGATGCAGTTATCTGTGCTGCAGTGGTTCCCTGATGGGCAACTCTATACTGGAGTAAAAACTGATTTCATTCCAGAATAATTATCAGAGAGATGAGTAAAAACTCAAGGTCACTTTTCTTCTGGAATAGATCATTGGCCTGGGCAGCCATTTGTAAGTAGATATAGTGGGGCAACATATTTGGCTAGTTAAGCTGATCACAAGTTTTTCTGTATGGAAGAGCTCTTAGCTGATTCTGATTCTCTGCAGGGAGTTGCATGGTGATTGCTGCTAGTCCTCTGGGTGCACGTGCATTTTGCTTCACCTAGCTTGAAGTACACATAAATCTAAGATGCAATAGGATGGAGGGATATTAGTTACAGGCAGCGACTGAGCTCAGCGGGGGCAGTGGGATAATACAGATGTGGCTTTTCTATACTTGTGTTGCTCAGGATTGAAGATGCTGGAACCAGTTTCATTCAGTAATAAACAGAGCAGTTACAGGGCTCTTTCAAGTTTCGTTTTAATTACTTCAATAAATAAGGAAATGGCTCTGCTGAAAGCCTGTCGTCACAGAGTGAGGAAGAGCATTGCCAGCATCACCATACTTTTTCCTAGATCCTTTCGGAACAGAGAGGTGACAAGGTGGTGGGATGAGATGGTCTGTGTTCCCTGCTGAGTATTATTAGTGATTCCTCTGGGTGCCACATGCTTCTCAAGGAGACAGTTGCCCTTCCACTGAAGAAGTGGATCAGTTCTGCAGAATTCACTGTTCACAGAAATAATTTCTTCTCAGTTCTTGCTTTTCAGTTCCTGCTTGTGTTTCACCTACAAGTAAGAATTTTCAGATCCTGCAGCATGCAAATGACTGGCATGTTGTAACATTTCCTCTTAAAACCTTTGGGTTATTGGTATATTGGCTAATAAACCAATAACAGTAACAGTATTTGTGTTATCTGCAGAAAGTGACATTGATTAGGTTGAACAGGCCCACCAAAATTAAAATGGATCCTTGACACTCCAGTACATGAGTGGTTGGTTTGAGCTGGAATATTAGCCAGAGGTAATGCCAGCTTGCCAGATAAGTACTGGGAAATGTGGCAGCATCTGTAGATCAATAGGACCAAGCATGCAGGAAATTGCTTTAATTATTTGGAAGGGGTTATAGGGATATACTTAACGGGAAAAGAACCTCTCGTTATATAATCTGTGCACCTTGGAACACAGGCAATCTTACAGAAGAAATACTTTCATGACAGCATTTCTAGGTAAGTCCATGACAAAACTGAGTATGTAAAGATAGCAGAAAGTTTTCATGTAAAATTAGTATAGTGGCCTTTTTTATTTGCACTGAAATTAAGTTGTTAATATAGTTTGGGGACCATACTTGTAGGTTAGACTCTAAATTATCTGTCTGCTATTTCAAGCAATAAATATCCTTCCATTACTTTCTGTGATATTTGGCTCCAATTTCTACTATTACAAACAAAGCCTCTCTTTGGAACTCCTTGGTATTCTTGCACTCTCAAATAAAGCCACTCTTTGTTACTATTGCAATACCAAATACAACTTTGACACTATTTCATCATTACGAATAGCTAAATAAGAACTAATAACAATGTTTTGTATTGCAATTAACTTTATATTGTATATAAAAGAAGACAAAGTCATTTATTCAGTGGAGTAAATTTAATCCAGTGTAAGATAAATAGCAAATTGCTTTGTCTTCTTTCTTGTGTCCTAGTTTATTTTCAGTTCAGTGTCCTTCAGAAGGCATATTGCTACTTGCTTGTTTCAAGGTTTTATTAAATGTTGCTTGCTATTTTGTAATGCCCTCCAGTCACATCTGCTAGTTTGTTTTCATATATCTTTGCACCCCTTATTTTGATTTTCTTTTAAAAATTTGAACAAACATTTTAGTGTGATACGGCCTTGCAAAACTCTGCTAGAAGTACAGCTTTTTCAGTCTGGAATGCAAATACATACCAAGCCTTCCTAAAACCAAGTAACATGCAGAGATATGCTGCTTACTGAAACAGTTTAATTACACTATTTAATTACATTTAATGCAAATGATGAAAGACCATTTTAACAGGGAAGAGTAATTTTATTTCTATGAAAATGGTGAATTTCCACTGGGGAGAGACTTTTCTTTTTGCAGCTCTGAGGAAGGCAGAGATTTGAACAAGTGCCAGATATGCTTTCATTAATATTAACATATTTTGTTGCAGCTGTGGCTTTTTCTTTTTAACTTGGAATTAAAAATGTTTTCAATTAGAAACTCTCTGAATAATTTTCATGGCAACTTCCAATTTAGAGATTTCGATTAACCATGTGTTAAAAAGCAAAATTACTTCCTTACTTTTCTTCTTTTGACATTTGGCAGCACATCTAGATGTAATGGTTGTCTCATTTCTTGAAGAACAGACTTTAGGTAAAAGTCATAGCTCTGGAGTGTTAAGTTTGGTGTGTCATTCTGCTCTTTTACCATCAGTGCTGAGAGGGGGTTTTCCGATGGGTGCCAGGCTGCCAACCTACAAGATGGCATTGATTAACCATTCTTTTACAAACGCACGTATTTGAGTGTTCATCAAATCTGTGTGTTGCATCCCTGCGTTTCGCTGACCTTGAAATGAGGTGTTAGTTTATTTTTTGAAGACAGCCGGGAATGTTCTGTGCACAAGACTATTAATATTGAGAGATCGGGCAGCACTCCAAGTATCATGTGGGCAAAACACTTAACTCCCAATAAGCATATATTCTGAAATCTCCCTTTTGGCCGCAGTCTCTTTACCATTCATCCTTTAAAGCATCTTCTTAATTTATCAGCAGTCATTACCGTGCTAGTACATTTCCAAAATAAACTAACCCCGTAGCAGCAGAGAACAGCAGGTAGCAAGTGGTTTAGAAGTCTTTTTGTGGTTCTTGGCACTGGAAAATTTAAGACAGTTTAGAGGCAACTGAGAGAAGCTGCTTGAAAAACACCCTTCTCTTTGCTTTAAACTTCTACTTAAAATATATTTACGTGTTACGGTTCAGCGTCAGGGAAGGAGCAGGAGCCTGCAGGTCCCAAAGGGACAGGGAGCCTGGTCACAAGGGTGACCCCAGCACAGGCAGTGCCCTGAGGCACCATCCTACCGGGTCCGAACACAGCTGGCAGAGCTGGCTGCTGCCAACAGCATCCTCTGCAATCCCAGATGCAGCAAGGGGTGAACCGGGGTCCCCCCAGAGTGCCAGACAGGGTGGAAGGGGATGGGGCCGGGAGTCAAGGCTGCAGTGTACACGCGAGGGGCCTACTGAGTGGATGAGCTACCTACAGCGTGCCACCAGGCTCATCCCAGGAACCACAGCTGGAGACCAACGCCATAGCCCTGGCTGAGCTGAGATCGATCCCTCTGTGGGCAGGGAGTGGGTGGAGGCCACAAGGGAGGCTGGTCAGGGCAATGAAAGCCTATTAGTGCCTCAGGGCCCTGGTACTCAAAATAATGATGTTATTTCTTGCTGTCCTTAATCTGCCTGGTAGAGGCTTTTCATGGATAATTTTATCTTTCCTTATTAGTTGTCTACTTCCCCAAAGAGTCTGATTCATTGCTATTAGCTCTCCATTTCACATGCTGCCTTTTCTTCTCTGCTCAGTGGTCAGACAGCAGATGCCTGGGAGTTGAGAGGAAGCTTTTGTTTAATTCATTCCTTTGTTCTTTCAAAGAAAGTCTCCTTATGGCAATGAGCTCTTGATAATGTCCTCAAGCACCAGCAAGTTCTCCTGTGCACTTGTTCTTTTTCTCTCAGCCCGTTCACGTGCACCTTCACTTAGAGTATTTTCACCTTTGTAAAATCAGCCAGGTCAGTGCATCAGTGTTAGCTACAGAAACTGCAAGGAGTCACAGGGACTTTACGAGTGATAAAATATTCCGAGTCTGGAATCAGTAAAGTGCTAGTTGCAGGGGCAATGCCTTTGATTGTAAGCATTTTGAATAAGAAAGCAAATATTTGTTAAGTAATCAAATAGTGCCTAACACACTAGCATCCTCGCCCTAATTCAGGCCCCTGTATTTATCTGATTTTATCATCAATGTTTTTTGGTTTTGTTTGTAGGCCTTCTATAAAAACTGATAAAATATTTCATTTTACTCTAAAATATGGTGGTATTGCCCATCTTCTGGATACTTCTTATAGGATCCATTGACTTCTAAATGAGCGTAAAAATGCTAAGTTAGTATCGTAATCTAAATAGATTAAAAAAAAAAAAAAGAATGACAGCTCAATTAAGCATTAATATTCACTAAAGCTAACATTACAAAGAAAAGTAGTAAGACATTTCTATGGTGAGATGGAAGAGCGTCTCAGACAACAGTAGGAAAAGGACAACTAATTTGCACTGATTTGTTAAAATTTGCTCTTGACTGAACTGTGTTTTAGCGTTCTTTGCATGGCACTCATTCTGGATTTCACTTTTACCATGAGAGGACATTAATAAAAAGACTGGATATTTGCTTTATTGAACTGAGCCAATGATGTGCACCACATAACTTATCCATCTAGTTCAGCCTCTTTCTACCTGACGTGTTTTCCAGGCAGATTGTGCAGTGTTTTAATGTATCCATTTCTGTGTGTGTGTGATTTTTCACTTTTTTCATTCTACGTATAAGGTGCCAATCAAAAATATTGTTTTCTTTTAGTGCACGGCATTTTTATGTGAGAGGGATTGGTAAGTTTTGATTGATAGTTTTTGTTTCTTCCTCTAAGATTGGAAGAGTGTACAAAGTACTCATATCAAGACAAATGGGCATGCAAATGAAAAGAAAAAATCTGCATTTTCATTGCTTGGTACTTTGAAACTAATTTCCTGTGTGAACTTACGTTCATAAAGGCCAGATGGAAAAGCATGCTTTTCGTTTTCATTCACTTGAATATGTGTGGATAACTATCTTTCAATTGTTTTTTTTTTGTTTGTTTTTTTTTTTGTTGTTTTTTTTTTTTTTTTTCAATCCTGTGTTGTCTGCATTACAGATTATTCACTCACTTAGAAATTGCATAATTTTCTTTAGATGTGGGTTGTAGCTCTGCCCCTGTAACATGCTTTGCTGTCCAGCACCGAACTGTTTAATGAGAGAGACTTCTTTTCCACACTTTTAGCAGTTAGACCATTGCCAAGGACACAGCCCTTTTCCACTTTGATGTGCAGTCATTTTTCACTCATCCGGTACTGTGTTAGTAGCCTACTTGTTAGTTGTTCACCTTTTCCTCTTAGCTCAGATTCTGAAATAATTTTATGGAACCTAACCTAAATATAGTAACTTTTGCTCTTTTCTGTCTCCCCAAAAGTATTTTCAGTAACACCATATTGAGGTTAGTAATCAGCACTGGGTTGAACAACCATGGATGAACAACACTAGAGTTCAAACCATGTCACTGTATTATTTGAAAGCTTGCCATTTATCTCAGAGTCATTTTTTTGCAATTTATGGGACCAAAAGAGAATGAAACATCAGGTCTGACAGTCCAGCATTATTTGCTGTTTGGAATTCTGTCTCGACACAGTGCATCCTGCTCTCATTTCTGTCTTGTCTAAATGCAAATCCTAGTACAAACAAATCTAATAGAAATTGAAAAAATGTCTTTATTTTTTTTGAGTGAAGATTTTAATAATTTGGAGTTGGAAATACGGGGCAATTGAGTGGATTTTCAAATGTACTCTCCTAGTGTTTAAGATAAAGATCAATTGGGATTTTTAAAGTTCCCTTTTTTTATTGAAATGAATGCATTTTTGAGTGACATTTGTGGAAAGTCCTTCCCTGTGGCTGCATGTAAAATCCTTAATTTATTGGTTCTGTGCTACTGCTATCATTATTTTTAACTTCTTAATATCCAATTAAGGACATAATCATATTGTCAGTGAATATTATCCAGGGAGACCAAAGAAAACATTAGTGACTGGACGAGCCTTAGCCAAAGTCTGCTGTTTTTTGAGTAATTAATAGTTAAGAAAAAAATGGTGAGTTTTTGTGCATGAGGCAGTATTTTGGGATTAGATTTGGATTTATTTCAGAGGTAGTGATTTCAATGTAATGTTGCAGGTCAAAAAAGCATCCTTTAGAAACAGGAAATTCCGTGCTAATTCTTTCATGAACACAGCTGTAGTATCAGCACATTTATGGGTTAAATTTTATTTTGCAGCCTCCACCACTTATGTATGAAAGTTCTGTTTACCATATAGAGCAGTGATGGTATATGCTCAGAATGGCTACTGGACTGAAATCTTGCCTTATGGATTAAAGTAATGCAAATATTTTCTTCTCTGGCACTTGGAGTGCCTATTACTGTGCTACAATCAGATATCTCTTGCTGGAAGTTACAGGACAAAATTAATTCACAAAGCTTTAGGCTTTTACTTGTTAGATCAAAAGACAGCTGACAAGATGGTGCAGATAAGTCTTTAATTTTTCAATGAACAATGTCAGAACATTTCATCCCTTGCTGTTTAATCATGCCTTTGGGCCAAGTAGATTAAGTTTCATCTGAATGAATGAATATGGCTGTATTTAAAAGGATTTAGAGACCTGACTGGTCATTTAATGTTGGTCATTTGTAAAGTACTGAATTTCAGTTACATGGAGGATTATCATCTTTAAAACAATTAAAAGAACATATGCTCATTTTTAAACAGAGACTAAGCTATAAATGTAGGACAGATTGCTGGGCTGACCAATCCTACCTATTTAAAGACTGTTCAGCAGGGATACTTTGCTTCCCTGCTTAGTCCAAGGCTCCTTTGGTTCTGTCTTGTTCGTTTTCTCAGTGCTCTGTGGTGCTCAGCAAAAGTACTGCAGTCCTGTGATTTGTGTTCAGTAAAGATGGAACTGAGGAGTTGGGCAGCAACAAGTCATTTTTCAAGGCTGTTAATCACTCATGCCTCTACCAATTTCATGTATTTACTCTATAAAACTTGAGCTCTTCCTCTGTGTAGTGAAACAGGGGTATGTGTTTAGTGAGCGCCTCGGATGCTCGTTGTGTAATGCTGTTCATACGGGACTGCTGAGCTGGGGAGGGCAGCTGTGGGTTTGTATGCTGCAGTTAACATAGACATGGCTAAATCCATGTCGTCTTGTTCCTCTGAGGATCCCCTTGGTGTTGTGGTTGCCATTCATGTGCCTGAAGGATTTGGTGAATGGGAAAGTTGCCTCATAGACCAGAAGCTTGGAGAGAATTTCCTTCCCCAAGGGGAGTTTTCCGGCTGTCCACACATCATGGGGCATAGTTAGGTCAGGGTTTTTCAGGGTTTATGACTTTTGTCAGGGATGTTTTTAAAGAAATTTTATTGGCAGCCATTTCTTTCCAGTTAGGATCCTTAGTGGACTTTATTTTTTTATTATTATTATTTTAAAGAAAGCACTTTAATTTGGGGAAAATAAAAGGATGATAGGATGCTGGCATCAAGTGCCAGGGTGATATTCCTCTGAGATATACCACAGTGACCACACGAAGCTGGGGGCAGTGAAATTAACAGCAGCCAGCAGCTGATGCTAAGATTTCTTAGTGCTCGCCTACCAGTTGTTTTGCTTGGGGTATGAAGTTTGATGATTTCTTTCTGTATTTCACAAGGGTGATTGCTTTTATATCATTATAAACGCAGTGTTACTTGACTTCAAGCCTTGGTCTGGCCAGAGCAAAGAGCTGCTCTGGGCGTTGCTTTCACAGATTGAAATATTGACCTCAAAGTGTGTCATGCGTTTAGAAAGAGATAAAGCCTCATTTTACTTTGAAAACAACCAAGATTGTGTGAATTAATGCTGACATTTGTAGTTTGTGCTATGCATAATATGCTGAGACTTCTCAAAATTAATTTGTACGGAACAAAGGAGGAGGAGTTTTTTAGCTTGGGCTATAGTTTCTTCCATAAAATGCATGGCTGTCCTACTCATGATACTCTGGTATATATGGCTGTGTCAATATGTTTTGAAAATAAAACTGATGATTCCTTGTTTATGGTTTTAGGATATAGTTTTAAGCATAGGCACTACGAAATCTAAATAAAGCTATTCAGCCTTCATGCTGCCACTGTTGATCAGTCTGGCAGAGCTTTAGTGTAAGGAAATGTGCTTCCTGCAATAGCTCAGCAACACATTAATATTCTGATGTTATTTTTGGACTGAAAGTTAGGAGCTGATATATTATTGGAAGGAGGAGAAAAGTTAGGAAATACCTCCCAGTTAACCTAACACTTTTATTTTTTTTTTACTGTAACTTAGCAATTTCTGGTTTATTTGAATCCCTTCTCTGCATGAATTACCTGAAATGCTAAATTCTGCGACGTCTGCTTACTTCTTTTGCCTTCAAAGAGTTCTCAATTCACTCTCTTTCTTTTTTTTCTCTCTCTCTCTCTTTCTCTCTCTCTCTTGTCTCTCTGTTTGTTTTTTTTTTGGTGGGGTGCCCTGAATCTCCCAAGCAGTGCAGGAGGCCGAACAGGAAGATGTAAAAGTGGTAGTGGATGCCCAAGCTCCGAAATCAACTAAAAAAGCCAAGGCAGCAGCTGCAAGCTGTCAGACTGGCAGCACCAGAAAGGAGAAAAAAGGGAAACACAAAGGTTAGCTGCATGCTGCTCAATGTCAGATGTTCAATTGACTGCAAAATGCTTTTTTTTTTTTTTTTTTTTTTTTTTGTCATTTTAAAATTCTTTGAACATCAATATTTTTCTGAAAATTGTCTGGAACTGATATATTGAAATTTCTATGAGATTGGAAAACGTGTGTGACTTGGACCTATCTCAGCATGTGTGAAGGAGGGCTGAAATTTGTAAACCAAGTATTCTCCAAAGGAGCGTATTTATTAAAATACTAGAGGAGTAAAAGTGTCCTGATGGAACAGATGCTGATGTTTTCCTGCAGTGTTAAAGAACCGAGAATCACCGTAAACCAAGATGTTTTTTTTCAGTCTGCACACGATGTAATTTGGAGGAATGGCCTTAAATTGCAGCCATTCTGTTCAGGCTCTTACTGGGCTTCATGCTGCACAGCGTAGGGGTTAAGTGAGCATTTTGAAAATAAATTCAACAAAACCAAGGTAACATCCTCAAAGGGTTTCTTCAAGTTGTTCCTTCAGGGTTACTCTATCCTACCTGGCAAATGTATGTAAGGTGTTCGTATGAAAAATTTTCTGCGGTGACTTTGGGTCGGATTAGGTAGACAAAAAAAAAATATTGAAGAAAGTAATGACTGTCATTGATCAGTCTGTTTAATGATGGTAATGACTAACAAAGGGAATTCTTGAGGTCATAGTATAGGGGCTATATATAGGAATTTTGCAGGACCAGAGCCTGTCTTATTAAAATTCATTAAACCGTATTGCAGCTTAATTCTTGAGATCTGAATCCACAGCTTCTCTATGTCTGTAGTCCCTCCGGGACTCGGTGAGACAGGCTTTAGTGTCTGGCCCCGAGGTAATGAATTTATTTATTTATTTGAAGGAGAAAAAAAAAAAGAAGTTGGCGTGTACTGATACCTAGGCTTAAAATAATAAGTGAAAGTCAAGGGGAAAATTAACTGAATGTAAAAATTGTCGGCAAAACAAGTGAACAGAAAGCTAATGCTTCTGAACTGGTCATGAAAAGCACAGTAATACGGAAACCAGGTTTTATTCTGAAGTACATTATAAGGGAGAACAAAAATCCTCTTGCTAGCTTAATCACAGAATCACAGAATTTTCTAGGTTGGAAGAGACCTCAAGGTCATCGAGTCCAACCTCCAACCTAACGCTAACAGCCCTCCACTAAACCATATCCCTAAGCTCTACATCTAAACGTCTTTTGAAGACTTCCAGGGATGGTGACTCCACCACTTCCCTGGGCAGCCTGTTCCAGTGCCTCACAACCCTTTCAGTGAAGAAGTTCTTCCTAACAACTAACCTAAAACTCCCCTGGCTCAACTTAAGCCCATTCCCCCTCGTCCTGTCACCAGGCACGTGGGAGAACAGGCCAACCCCCACCTCGCTACAGCCTCCCTTGAGGTACCTATAGAGAGCGATAAGGTCGCCCCTGAGCCTCCTCTTCTCCAGGCTGAACAAGCCCAGCTCCCTCAGCCGCTCCTCGTAGGACTTGTTCTCCAGGCCCCTCACCAGCTTCGTCGCCCTTCTCTGCACCCGCTCAAGCACCTCCATGTCCTTCTTGTAGCGAGGGGCCCAAAACTGAACACAGTACTCGAGGTGCGGCCTCACCAGAGCCGAGTACAGGGGGACGATCACCTCCCTAGCCCTGCTGGAAAGGAAAACCTGTCTTAGGCTGTAACTGAGCATTGTGTGGGGTAATATTTAAATCATTGCTGTATAACTTTGAGACTTTCCCTGGAGTTTAGTAACTGTGACAAAGGTAGTAGCAAGGAGAGTTCTCCGGTTTGACATTTCAGCTGAGCAGTGTAGGGTGCCACAGTGTCCTTTTTAGGTGCTGTTGTATTTTGACTTCCACTGGGGGCTAGAGTCAGTCTTCAGGTTTCACTCAGGCTTTTGCATGACCCTACCCACAATAAACATAAGAGAAAAATGTTTGGATGCAAAAAGCCTGGACAACGTCCTCTGTAGCACTTGTGTTGCCATTATACCAGCGTTTCCTGAGAGGGGAAAATCAAAATCATGAAGGAAAACTGCTTAGGTAGTGTGGCCTGTGCACTGCTGTATATCATGGGAAGAGTGAGTCCACACAGCAGCTTTGACACAAGAAATCTGGGAAGCCCTGAGGCTGAAGCAATAGGAAATTGCTTTCGAGGGCAGCCATGTCGATGTTTCAGTCCCATAATAAAGGAGTAGCCTCAGAAGTTTTTTGGGGGCCAGCATGAATGTTAAGGTTTTTATCTCCTACGGTGTGTTTTATCACCTGTATGGATGCTGCCCTGTAGGCTTAGGGAGTGAAGTAGTGGAGTTTTCTTGAGAGGTTGTGGGTCGTGTAGCTGCCCGAATCTTTAAAATCCCTTCCATCACCATTAGCTGCTTGAGAAGAGATTTATGTTTGTGCTTGTGGATTATCTGAGGGGTGGAGGGGCAAGATGACCACTTGTGTTAACATTTCAGCAATCTAGATGTTTCATGCTGAAACTTCAGTGTGTTCTGTAAAGGAACAGGCTGGATGCAGAGGGATGAATGCACTTTATATGCGAAGACAGCATTTTAAAGGTTTCCGTTAGTATTTAGCTATAGTGAGTATTACTTTTCTGAGCAGAGCAGAGCTCTTTGTGCTCGAAGAAAAAAGAGTCTTTAGAGCAGATTCTATGAATAGTAAGCGAAGTCAGACCAAAAATCATTGAATTATACATGAATAGCTCTTGAAGCTGTAGTGTAATGATTGTACTCTGGTCTTAGATGTGTAATGCCTTTTTAAGTGGCTTGAAGAATGATGAAGCTGTGATCAGAACAACGTGCTAAAGATAAACGCGAGGGAAATATTAGGTTTAATGAGGTTACACTGACATAAGGCAAGAGAAGGATGTGGCTAATTGCTCATGTAGCTGATTGTTCCTCCTGAGTTAGGGGTCAGTGCATTTTGTAATTCTGTGATGGGTAGCGTGGCACTTATCAGCTCTTCCTAAATCTGTGATTAGTACTGGTATCTCGCTCTTAATGACATATCCAATATAATCTGCGCCTATTTTTAGAAAGGAACATCCTTTTTGTGGGAAGAAGCCTGCAAACGCAGTAAATTGATTGTATTTTATAGTAGCTCAGCTCATTAAATTGGTATTTCTGGAAGGTTTGGTCTCCAAGTTTATTGTTGGACATAATATTCAGTATTGGGATATATAAAATACAAAATGAAACAAATCGATGTGTAAAATGGTGAAAATAGAGGACTGAACTCCGGCTTCATTTGTGACTTTTGAGATGCTAGGAAGGGTGAATAAGGATATTAGTGAACCTGGTGTACAGTGTTATTAGATAGTCCAACAGAAAAGTAATGCAAACGAGTGAAAACAGTTCCAACAGGCACCCTGCATAGTAGTACGAATACAAACCTGAGCATCTTTAGAGTATTCTTTCAGAATTAAGATTCCTGAAAGTATTGTAGGCACATGTGGGCACATGTAGGCACATGTGTGGGGTGGTTTGTTTTTTTGTTTGTTTGTTCTTTTTTTTTCCCCAGTACATGTTTGTGAATTAAAGCTATCTGGTAGAGTGTATTTTTGGCTTTGTGCAGTGAATTGAGCAGAAACAAATCAGGAAGATAAAAAGAACCTTAAAAAAAAAAAAATGCAGAAAACTAGGCAAAGCCAGGACCTAATTCAAAGTGAATCTGTTATGAAAATTCAGAAATCATTCCCTGAAGTTTTTTTTCTAGCTGAACCCCTTGCACTTGCAGCATGTAAGTACATTCTAGGAAACATTATTACCTACTCCATTTATGAGAGTCCGAAAGCAAATAAGCTGCTCTGAAACACAGCACTTCTTCTGCCATGTTTTGATTTGGCTTGCTTTTTCCATGTTTCTTTTCTCTCTTTCACGCCTGCTCGTCTGTTTTGATTTGTGCATCCTGTCTCATTTTTATATGTAACAAGCAACTACATTAATGCTGGCCGACTCAGAAAGCAGCACCATTGGTTGGATAAGCAACATTTTTACTCACTATAAGACTTCCTTTTCTGATGGGAATAAAAGAGTTTGTGTAGAGTAGATTTATCTTGGCTTCCCCCTGCATTAAGGAGAAGGGGTAGTAGGAGGAACAAATTTGTTTCCACCAAGAAAAGCCCAGTTGTTTCCAGATCTGACAGCCCGTTCAGGCAATGCTTTGGCAACACGTGAACTTGACAGGGAAGACATCATTTGGCCTCCACAAGACAGAAATTTATGAAAGCACAGTTCTCTAGTTTTCAAGTTAAATGTAGATGCTTGGTGCTCAAGTACTTGCTTTTAAGTGATCTGATACTGTGTTAGCGAGAGCCCTTCCTTTAACTAAAATTTGGACTAAATCACCTCCAGATGTCCTTTCTTAACAAAATTTGTTTTGTTTTTTTGTTTTGTTTTTTTTTTTTTTCTCCCCTTTCCTTAACAAGCAAATACCTTTGTGGTTTTGCATTTGCTTGAACCCATACTGATGGTTGCACAGCCCCTAAGAGAACAGGTATATACTGGGAAATGGCTTATAAAATATTAACAACTGCAGTATACTTCAGGTTATGTGGGCCTAAAAGTATAACAGAAATGCTCCCCACTCCCCACAAACATCTTCTCTTTTGAGGAGAGTTAACACCCAACAGGGATTTTTCTCTCTCTCTTTCTTTTTTAAGCAATAGAGTTCTAAATTCCTAAAAGCTGTAATTTCCTGATACTTCATCCTAGCTATTTTATTAGAGCTTCCTAAGCAAACATTCTGAGAAATAACCTTTTTCATTTATTGATTTTTACAGTATTACTTTCCTCTGCTATACCACTGTTCCAGAGGTAAACCTTATCATACTCGGTGTTCTAACGTCTGGATAGGTGTGGATTTCAAAAATGTAATCAACTCTTGTTTTCGTCTTTTTAACATAAAAAGATCTCTTGAGACAATAAAAGCAGAAGGTTTTGCTTTCAGCTACATTCTTTAAAGGCTGGAAGTTCTGTTTGTTTTGGTGTCAGTTTAATAAAAGTAGTTTTTTCCTGAGGATAAAGTCCTTGTCTTTTGCAGCATTTGTGCTACCACCCCTAAGCTGGAGGAAGCGCTGCTCTGCAATTTGCAACTGCAGCTTTGCCGCTGGCTGCAGCCTTGAGTGTTATCCGTGTCGATACGACTTCTGGTGCAGACCAGTGTTTTGTCTAACCTGGTGTCATGCCTTTGAGGGCACATTTAAAATCAGAAATGAAGAAAAATTTCTCGAGTGTCAACTGCATTTGCTGTCAGCATGTTTGCAGAGGAAGGACATGCCTGTTGCCGAACCCCTTGCGTACAGCTGCTGAAGTCAGAAAATGTGGCTTGAGGTCTTGGTCTTCCAGAGACCTCCTGCCTGCTTCAGCCACCTTTGTGGGTCTGATACTCAGAAGGCTTAAATACATTCTTAAACCTTAGTGTGTGAGCAATAGAGCTGACCTCCAATGTTGAATTTGTCTTAAGTACCCTATCAAACGAAAACAGGATTTTTTCTTTCCTGCAGATCTACTTTGTACAGTGGGGACAGAAATACTTGTTTTCTATGCCATGTACCTTTCCTTATATGTATTCTCATTTGTTATTTAGTCACTGAACTCAATTAATTGTCTCTGATGATACGGTTCTTTTTAGTTTCTTTCCTAATTTGCAGATGTCCTGTGAAGAAGTACTTAATTTACAATAATGGTTATCTTCAAATAATTTAGAAATCTGTCTTTTTGTGTTGTCGTAGGTACAATATAGATTCTTTGCAAATAATCAGTTAATCATTCTTTCCTGTACTTATAACCTCTTTTAAAAGAACCAAGAGTAAATAACATTTGCTGAATTTCGTAGCGAGATGTTTGCATGTATAAATACATGCAGGAATGTGATGTGTATAAATACAATTTGATTCTTTTCTTGAAAGATCCAGTTATTGGGGATTCGTGTAATATACAGTCAAATGCTTTTATGCCTATAGCTTGTTGCCAGGTTGTCAAATTTTGAATTCCTAACTTATTCAAGACTAATACTGGGCATTGTCCGCTACTGTTTATCAGCAGTACCTTTCTTCATGTTTGTTCTGGTACTCATCTATAGGCAGTGGTTGCTTATCAGTTGCCTCTCTAAGCTTTCCCTGGTCATACATAAATACATAGCTTGTTAATATGTAGTCCTTTCTGCTTTTCTGTCCACTCTCTCTGCTTCCCTCTCCAAGTAAAAGTTTTAAAATGTCATTTTTTTTTAATTACCTCTTGAGGAATGAAAGATTTTGCCTATTATCAATGCTGTCTGTAAGATTTCAGGTGCTAACATAATGGAGGTGTTGATAATAGTAGTTTGTAGGATGGAAATGCCACTGAATGCCAGTATATTATTATTATTTATTTATTTTTGCTATCTCTGGGTTTCCTCTGAGACATGACTATGTCAGAGTTTACCGGAAGGCTCTTACTGAAGGGACTGATATTCTGGTGGTATTTTCAGTCTCCTTCTTTCTCCCCTGCTCTCCTTCACAGTTGCCTAGAGGAAAATATAAATAATTCCTTTTCTTCTTAACAGGTATTCAAAGACATCACCATTGGTTTTTCTTTACCTGACTTTTGGGAAAGAATGTTTGAAAATCATGAATCTAGCTATAAACTTTTTCTTTTTGGCACAGCCTGCTCATCTTTGCCTTTTCTGACACCGTTCTTAAACAAGGGAGCTTATAGCTATAGGCGTGATGGTTTGCTTTTATTGCACAGTGAACTGTCTGTCCTGTAGGTGTGTGGAAGGACGAGAAGTCAGTGAGGCAAAGAAAGTGAGAACACGGACAGAGATCCACCTCAAGTATCATAACTGTGCAGGCTTGAAAGTGCTTTCAGACATTGTGTTAATTATGGTAAAAATGTCTTTTGAATTATCACTTTCCAAATAGACATAACGTGATAAATATAAAAGAAATGTGTATATCTGCTTGCATTTAATACAATTTTACACGTGCGTATATAGCTGCATGAATGCATGCACACACACAAATATTAAATAGTTCATCCTGCATTTGCCGTGAACCATCTATAGCACCAAATATATTTGCTGTTTTTTTATACAATACTATAATACAGCAGATGCTATTTTCTTTTTTTTTTCTCTCTCTGGCTATATCCCCCATTCTCTTAAATGGGGTCAGCAGCAGAACCATTCGTAATGCTTAATAACACACTCCACCAGCGATGCACTCCGCAGAATGCTGAAATTGATTTTTCTTCTGGAAAAGTGTGACCTGCCAGGGTAGCCTTTGTCCTACTTGCCTCACGGTACGCGATGTTCCTGACAGCACGGGATGTGAGCGCAGCTGTGCTGCAGGCATCAGAAAGCAGCAGCCTCAGTGCAGTGTCTCATGCCGTCAGAGGCATTTCCTTGCCGCAGATCAGTGTTTGCTTTGAAGAAGAATAATTAAGATGGTTTGTTCCCTTTGGAGTGGGTTCTCAAAATGAGGTTTCTAGTGTCCAAAGCTTAATAAGGGAGTAGATATGCACAAGGTATGAGCCTTTTGTTAAATTTATGGGTGCTTAACGCTTGAAATTCGGGGTATTATAGTGAGAACCTGACTTTAGGCAGTCACCTTAAAGTTGATGGATAAAGCTGTTAAAAATACTGCACTGGATCTGAGCAGCTCTCTTGTCTGTTCTAGAGCACCTTTGCTGTAGTACGTATCCTGAAATAACTCACTGTCAGTAAAAATGCTGCTCTGTTCACTGCCATATTATACCTGCAACATCGGGAATTACGCTGTTCAATGTATAATTTGTCCCTGCTAATGTACTGTAATGAAGAGTGTTTGTATTGCCCAAATATGTATGCAAATTTTGGGATGCCATAAACTCTTTACGTTTCCATGTGTTAGTGCTTTTCTCAGTTTCACTGCTTAGTTAACTGCAGTCATTGCTTTTATAGGGTTTGCCTTTGTTGTTTTTCTGTACAATAAATGACCTGATGAAATTCCTTATGGTTGTACTGTAAGGGGAGATAAATAGCATGTTAAGTTTACCTTATCCGTAGCTTTCAGTGTTTTGTTTTGTTTAGTTTTGTGGTTTTTTTAACCTCTTTTGGAACTAGAATCTTTCAGGTCCCTTCCAACCCGAGCCATTCCATGTTCTTTATTTAACTTAGCCTGTGTAAGATTCAAGTGTGGGTGTATGCAACATCTGTGTCACGCTGTGTGAGTTAGAATGTTAGCTAAGAAAAATGTCAACAGTGAACAGATTTGTGTTGTAAATTGTCAGACTCTTTGACGTAGCAATCTGGTTGTCCAGTAAACTAGAATTCCTTCAGACAGCATGAATTTCTGTAAAGCTGAATGCAGATTTTATATTTAGTTTTTAGTAATTTAGTAGTGAAGATTGTGGATTGCACTTGTTGCCCAGGATGGAGTCTGCCAAGCCGCAACAGCTCCTGAAAGATGACAACCGAGGTGAGAAGAGCAGGAGCTCCTAGGCAGCAAACGGCATAAAAGGCCAACACTAAACTAATGGCGTTCCAAACTTCAAAGGGGATACTGAAACTTTTGAAGAATTTGGAATGATTTGAAGAGTGGGGGATCTGAAGGCCAGGAAAACATGTGGAGACAGAAACTTCAGTTCCTTTAATTGATCAAAGATAAGGTTAAGAGGTGCTTTGATGAGGACTGACTTCTGAAAGGGCAAGGCACTTGATAGTATAGGAGGTCTATTGCCTAGCTGATGAAGGTGTAAAAATAATCAGGTAGCCAGAACTCCTTAGGCCAGTTCAGACAGAGTCACTGGTGCTGAACACGGGGGGTAATTTATCATTAGAGCAACGCTTGTGGGGTTGCAGCGCATTCTGCATCACAACGAGAGCCTGAAACTCTCCTACAAAGGCGATAGAAACATTTCCATCTACTTTATTTAGGTGTTCAAGGTTGGATGGTTTATTTGTTGTTAGTTTTATGGTAACTAAATCAGGACTTACAGGGTAGGTGTAGAATTTGCCAGAAGAGGTTCTGCATGATGCAGCGGGGTCAATAATTCCTTCAGACCTTGAAATCTGAATGTGTGAAGTGTCAGTCACGTCTGCTTTGGTTTTGTCTCTCTCTTTTCCACCTAACCTGAAAGTTTTTAAATACCTCTGCAGTCTTGTTAGGTGGTAGCACGGTTAGTGCTGCTGCTGATAAAGTGGACCACTTTATTTTCCAGCAGGGCTTCGCACCACAGTGGCAGTAACAGTAAGTGTGGTGAAGTACAGTTAAGCATGCTAATGTGTCATCCAGTTGTCTTTTAACGCAAGTTGACAGCTGCTGGCAAAAAGGGTTGAAATGGTAATCTTGGAGACTTCTGCTACATATCACAGGCTGAAAACGTAGCCCAACATGTAGTGCTCCTTCGTACGGGATTTATTCTGCTCCATTTGGTCTGAGGAGCACCATATTCTTTTACTGAAATAGCTCTTTGTAATGCTTGCTAATTCTCCATCACGTTGCTTATTAACAAAGCTTTTAGAACAGCAGCAGCATACAGGCTTAAGTTATTTACTCTGTCTGTAAATGATGATAGTACCATTTCTATTGGTGCCCAAATGCATTTCTACATAGCTGGTTTATTTTATTTATCATCACTTCATTTTAGCTAAGAGTGGCACACTTGCAATCTGATATTTCAGTCTTCTGTCCTGAAGAAAGAAACGAAGTTAGCTTGGGATAAGAATACTCCTTCCCCACCCCATTTTTTATTTAATTTTTTTTTTTCCCCCAGAGGCTAATTATAGCAGTAAGGAGGTAAAAATAAATAAATAAAAAATAAATGTTTCTGGCTATCACCAGAACTAGAATGGCAGCCAGGCTGAGGCTAGAAAGTGCCTCTGGGACAGTCTGGTCCCACACCCCTGCTCAGAGCAGCTTGCCTAGGGGCATGCCCAATCCGGTTTGAAGCAATATTTATTATCTTCAAAGAGTTTCATTCTGGTCTTTTATCTGTATGGCAATTTACTAACTTAGTTGGCATAGTTAGTCTCGGTAATCTGCTGATCTTCCTGTCATATGTGCTGTTAGATCAGCAGGTGGATTTTCTATGTTTGTGAAACTTTGAAGAATGAGTTCATAATGGTAGCCTTTGTGTCTTAGAGGGCATAATATGGGGCTCAGGTTTATCTATTTCTGAACCAGTTGTGACCTGCTAGGAAAGCTGCATCCGTTTGCTTTGCCTATCCTCTCCAATTGATTTCTGTTTAGTATTCAGTGCCTCTGGTGCATGGATGTGTTGCTTTCAGGATGAGGAGTGCAGCAGTGACATTTTGATCACCTCTTGGAGCTTCTAAAGTGTGGCAAGTGGGGAATGAGACTTTTGCCTTGGGGGTTGTTGTAGTCTTGTTTAAGTCTATAAAATATTATTAAATATGAGCATGTGATCTTCATTTCTTAGAAAAGATGCTTTTTATGAGGGAAGGATTATCTTTGCAGTAACTTCTTGACACAATGATAACCAAGGCTTTTGCTGTTGTCTGACAGGAATTGATGGCCCAGCTGCTTTTCAAGATGATGTTCAGAAGACAGGAAGTCAAGTGCAGATTCTCACTATTGGGCAATCTAGCCATGATGAAGATGATGGAGAGAAGATGGCTAGTGGCCAACAACAGCAAAGCAAACAGGATCTTAGAACAGCAATGCAGAAGAAGGGTAAGTAGCCAAAGCCACCTTTGGATTCTCAATGCTTGCTTTGTGTATGTTGACTCCTCTTCCTATTCTCAGGCTCAGCCCTAGCCTAAGCAAAGATCGGTACTCTGTGCTTCTCCCTTTCCAAGCCTTTTAGGCTTTGTCCTATTCTGTCCGTGAAAATAATGAAGTTCTCTCTTGTCCCAAGGAACAAGAGCCCTCCAGACTCTCAGGGATGCGGCGTTCCCATCTGCAGTGCAGTGCTGCTTTTGAAGCACCAAGCAGATGCTAATACTCATATCCATCTGCTACGTTTTGATATATGACTCTCAAAATCACATACTTGAGGGCTGAAGAAGAGTATGGAATAACAACATTTAAACTAGAATATTAATTTTAATTTTGCTGTCAGCTAAACTCTTCATAGTTTCACAATGTGTGTTCATGCTTGCAGAGGTGAAAATTACAAAACTGTGCATTCTGCAGCATTTCTCACGCACAGTTCTGAAATGCTCTGGATTTTTTATTTATTTATTTTTTTTTTCTGAAGGCATGCATGATTTGGGAGCTAGATTGTGTATGTACGCATTCATGCATCTATGCCTTCCTTCCTGCAGTGCTATTATGTCTTGTTAGACATTAACTGTAGGAAGGAAAAAATCCTAAAATCTTCACAAAGCTTTTACTGAAGGCATTTACTTAGGGGTTGTTCTTCTTCAGTGTATAGCTTTTGAAGCTAGGATGGCCTGAGCCAAGAGTACTCTGACGCTTTAAGAATAAACTCCTTGTGTATAAAGAGCAAAATATAAGTGCAAACTTGACTCATCTAAAATAGACTATTCATACCTAAATGCACGCTTCTTGTCTGCAGAGCAGTTCTCACTATGATTCGTTTTTTCTGGGACATTACTCTGCAGATGTGAGCAGCTTCAACTGAAATGGGCAGGTTTTATCCAAGTGGGGCACTTCCTGGGCATTTGAGTCAGAGGGATGTTGGCATGACTAACTAGTGCTGATCTGTGTGGTGATTGTGTTGCCTTAGACCATGGCTCAGAATTTTTAATAGCCAAGCACACTACTTGCTAAGGCTGGTTGACTTTAAAAAAAGATTATCAACAGACTTCTCAAATTAGGTCAGAGCACTCAGGTTTTTACTCTGGGGTACATCTCTATTTTTGATGTTTTTTCCAGGTTAACGTATATTTTTATTCTCTCCTTTATTTCCCCAATAAAATCAATAAATAGTATGACCTTTTTTAACCCCTCTTTGAGGATACTCCTGATCAGAACACAACACTGCTAAGGCTGGTAGACTGCTATGCTTCAAACCTATGGAGGGGCTTTTCTTTTTTTTTTTAAGTGGAAATGTTGGGGTTTACTTATTTTAGAGAACAGAGCTATCGTCTGTGGGACACAAAGGTATTAAGACAAGACTCTAACTAGTAGTATTTCTAGAAAATATTTTTTACTTTGCATATGTGGTTTGCCATGTGGTACTGATAAAGGAGGCTTGATAGCCTGTTTTGAGCATCCCAGAAGTCATGGGAACCTTTACGTAGAACTAGAGCTTTTCATTAGTTTCTCACTCTTGCTTCGTGCTTCTGGCGTGTCTTTATTGGCGTATCCCCATTGGTTTGAAAAAACCTTTAGAATTGCTGTCTCGCATTGGTGGTCCTCTTGCATGGAATAGGAGCAAAAGGAGAAAATCACAGAGGTGGCTGCCAAGTGTCCTGATGGGAAAGGGCAGGTCAAGCCCCATTAGGTTTGTTTAGCTCTGATCTGTGCCTGTTCTGCTCTTTGATTCTAACTTTGTGGAGAGAAGCCTCTCTCAATATATGTATTTCTCCTCACTGAGGTTCACCCTGCAGGTTCAGTTACAAGACAAAGAGGCCGTAGGCTACTTGAATGTGAAGAGAATATGCTGCTTGCAAGAAAATGCCAAACATTTTATTTGATTTCTCCATCTGTTGGAGGTTGGCATAGCTAGAATCATTTTCTTCTTGCAGGAAATATTCATCCTTTAGATTTCAGGAGTCTTAATACATAGAAGTCATTGCTGGCAAATGAGTCACTAGGACAGAGCCAGACTTCTGTAAGTTTTAACACTGAATAATTAACATTCAGACTTCATGTTTATCAGTTTCCTCCATTTCTCTGTAAAGACTTGGAATGAACAATTTGGTTGTAGTTCTTTGCCACGTGAAGTTACAGCTGTTTTGAAACTTAGGGAAGGAATAGATTTAATTTCTGGGCTCAAGAACAACACAGGAGCTCTATGAAGCATTCTCCCCCACAGGTCCTGAGTGCAGACTTTCTAAGACAGGCACAGAATTTTCACCACCAAAATATTGGTGGTGAAATACGTAGCATGAACGTAGAAATAAACTCTTTATCTGTCCATGCTAGCATATCCAAGTGTGGCTTTTCTGCACAGATGCCAGCTGAAGAAATGGATTGCCTCTGTTAACCATGCATATTTGACTAGAACATCGGCTGTCGTTATTAAGAACTAATGTTTGCAATTAATGAGCGTGTGATTAATAATGAGAGAGTTCTGCAGGCTTTAAAAATACCTCTTGACCTGTGAACTCAGCCTTATCCTGCATAACCAGATCCTATTGAAACTTTTTGCTGTCATGCTGGATGGTGTACGTGCAGACTGGGGGAACTGAAGAAGAAGATAATGAGACCATTTGCAGTGCAACAAAAATTGCATGTGCTTCTATTTCACTTCTATTCGCTCTTACTGCTTTGGTGTTGTTTTATTATCCAGTATGCATCTAGTGTCAAAAGCTGTTTTAAAAGGATATGCATTCAAGTTATTAGAAGCAGCAATAACATTTAAAGAAGAAGTGCTCTTTGATGTCTATTTTCTTCATACAGCTCCAAAATTTGAACTGAAGAAAACCATTATGGATACTGTCTCCAATATTTATATTTCTTACATTAGTTTGGTTTGGTTCAGCCTCTGCTTGTTGCAGACCGAGCTCATATTCCAGAGACTAAGTTGCAGGAACGTCTGATGCGTGCTCATGAAGTCACAGAAGAACCATTTAGATAGCCTGAGTAATATAAAAGTGCCACCAAAACCTCATCCCTAGATATGGGGAAAGCGGACTTCAGGCTGCTCAGGGAACTAGTCAGCAAGGTCCCCTGGGAAACTGCTCTTGAAGGCCTCGATGTCCACCAGTGCTGGTCACTCTTTAAGCGATGCCTCCTAGAAGCACAAGATCAGGCAATTCCTAAATATCGCAAGTCAGGCAGGTGGGGAAGGAGGCCGGCGTGGCTGACCAGGAACGTTCTAATGGAGATTAGGCGGAAACAGAGAGTGTTTCGCTACTGGAAGGAGGGCCAGGTGTCATGGAAAGAATACAGGGATGCTGTTCATGTTTGTAGGGAGAAAGTTCGAGTGGCCAAAGCACAGCTAGAGTTGAAGCTGGCTGTGTCTGTGAGAGAAAATAAAAAGGGTTTTTTTAGATATGTAAATGGAAAAAGGAGAACTAAAGAATACATAGGGCCGCTCCTTGATAGGGAAGGTCTCCTCACAGACGATGACATAGGCAAAGCAGAGACGCTTAACGCCTTCTTTGCCTCTGTCTTCAATGCCGATGATGGGCTTCGGGACCCAGGGTGCCCTGAGCTGGAGGGCCGGGACGGTGGGGATGACAAACTCCCAACTGACCCTGAACGTGTGCGGGATTTGCTACTCCACCTGGATCCCTACAAGTCCATGGGTCCGGATGGGATTCATCCCCGGGTGCTGAAAGAGCTGGCGGACGTCATCGCGGTACCTCTTTCAATTATTTTTCAATGATCCTGGGAATTTGGAGAGGTCCCGGTAGACTGGAAGCTGGCAAATGTTGTGCCAATTTTCAAGAAGGGTCAGAAAGAAGACCCTAGCAATTACAGGCCTGTCAGTCTCACGTCAGTGCCTGGTAAAATCATGGAGAAGTTGGTTCTCGGACTTATTGAGGTGCACCTGGGGGACAGAGCAGTCATTGGTCCCAGCCAGCATGGGTTTGTGAAGGGTAGGTCCTGCCTAACTAACCTGATTTCCTTTTATGATAAGATCACCCGTATGGTGGACCAAGGGAAACCAGCTGATGTGATTTTTTTGGACTTCAGCAAGGCTTTTGACACGGTTTCCCATAGGATCCTACTGGACAAAATGTCCACCATACAGCTAAATAAAAACATCATACGATGGGTGAGCAATTGGCTAACGGGCAGGGCCCAAAGGGTTATGGTAAATGGGGCTGCATCAGGCTGGCGGGCGGTCACCAGTGGGGTCCCTCAAGGCTCCATTTTAGGGCCGGTACTTTTCAATATTTTTATAAACGATCTGGATGTAGGAATAGAGGGTATTTTGAGCAAGTTTGCTGATGACACCAAACTTGGAGGAGTTGTGGACTCAAATGAGGGCGTAAAGGCCTTACAGAGGGATCTGGACAGGTTGGAGAGCTGGGCGATCACCAACCGCATGAAGTTCAATAAGAGCAAGTGCCGGGTCCTGCACCTGGGACGGGGAAACCCTGGCTGCATGTACAGACTGGGCGATGAGACGCTGGAGAGCAGCCTGGAAGAGAGGGATCTGGGGGTCGTGGTAGACAGCAAGTTGAATATGAGCCAGCAGTGTGCCCTGGCAGCCAGGAGGGCCAACCGTGTCCTGGGGTGCATCAAGCACGGCATCGCTAGTAGGTCAAGGGAGGTGATTGTCCCGCTCTACTCTGCGCTGGTGCGGCCTCACCTCGAGTACTGTGTGCGGTTCTGGGCACCACAGTATAAAAAGGACATGAAACTGTTGGAAAGTGTCCAGAGGAGGGCTACGAAGATGGTGAAAGGCCTGGAGGGGAAGACGTACGAGGAACGGCTGAGGTCACTGGGCCTGTTCAGCCTGGAGAAGAGGAGGCTGAGGGGAGACCTCATCACAGTCTACAACTTCCTCGTAAGGGGGTGTCGAGAGGCAGGAGACCTTTTCTCCATTAACACTAGTGACAGGACCCGCGGGAACGGGGTTAAGCTGAGGCAGGGGAAATTTAGGCTGGACGTCAGGAGGGGGTTCTTCACAGAGAGGGTGGTTGCACACTGGAACAGGCTCCCCAGGGAAGTGGTCACTGCACCGAGCCTGTCTGAATTTAAGAAGAGATTGGACTGTGCACTTAGTCACATGGTCTGAACTTTTGGGTAGACCTGTGCGGTGTCAAGAGTTGGACTTGATGATCCTTAAGGGTCCCTTCCAACTCAGGATATTCTATGATTCTATGATTCTATGATAATTAGGAGGCACAGGGCTTTAAGTAGAATTTAGGCCATCCAACTATGAGTCTGACTACTTTTTTCAATGTTCCTGAATAAATATTTGTGTAAAATCTGTGTATATCAGGTGTGTCTATCAGCTTATTTTGTGCATATTTGAATTCAAAAATAGGCCAAAAACTTACCGTGAAGGGCACGCCATTCACAGAAGTGTTTTAGCACGGCTGGTAAGCTTGAGCTCTGAATGAGGGCTTTATGACTTTATTCAAAACACACCAAAGAAAGTGACAGCAGGTATAAGCAGGTGGAAGGTGAATTTGGTTATGCAGAAAGACACGATGTCCCTAATTGAAAATTGTGGCAGCAGTTATTTTGTCCCGTTGAGTAAGCCTTTAGTCCTGTGAGGAGTCAGGCTTGTTCACACACTTAAGGGTTTGCAGAATCAAGCCCATGGATTTTTTCCTTTCCCAGATCCCCATGCAAATACATCCTGGTCCTCTTCCACCTCCCAATCCAGTCTTGTCGCCCTGGATCATGTTCCTGGTAAGTACAGAAGGAAAAAAGTTAATTATGCCCATGCTTTTTAGCTCTGGAAATCTTTGCATTTCGTTTATCCTTCTGCATCAGACTTACCAACAGTGGAAATTCAGGACCAAGTTTTTTCTATTTTTTGGGGGGAGAAAAAAATGCTGCGTAGGTTGCCTCTGATATGTGAAACCTGAGTACAGGGTGGCTTCATCTGCATGATACTCCTTGAAAAACCAGGCCTGGCAAATGTCCCACCATTGACACTTTCTGCTGCCAAATCCTGTTTGATGTTCAAAGTTTCGTTCCCCTTTGAAATGTCTGAGGTTTTGAATTCTTCTTTTAAAGTCAAATTTTTAAGTGCTCTAAGGCAGTTCCTATGGCCTGCACTGATACTGCTTTTTACATGGAATAAATATGCATAAGAACACTTCCTTGATGTGAATGTTTTCCTCTCACTGTTAAGATCTGTGCTTTATCCGATCTCCTAGGAACAGTTAAAAGTGCGCTGTAGAAGGGTTTGTATTTTAATTGGTACGGTTTCCAAATGGCTGTCATAGGTTGTCCACTCAGCTTCAATTTCAGGTTTAAGATTTTCGTTGTGTTTGAAGTCCTTGATGGGATTTAGAAGATTTGAATTTATTTTCTAGCTGTATATTGTTCTTGTATCAATGTGTACCTCAGTCCTCCCTGTGGAATGGAAACCTTGCTATTTCCTTTCTCATTTGCTGAAATGTGTTGGCTTCTCATGCAGGTGCTGTCTCAGCCATGTACTATTTGTACAGCGCCTCATATAGCGACCCCCCCCACGCACACACCCTCTCTCACCTGTGAGCCTAAAGGTGCAACAGCATAAATGGTGTTCTGCATCACGTATGGGCAGATTCAGTGTGTTAGTATTTCATAGGGCACTGCTTTCTCCTCAGGCATTTCAAGCAGCATGAATTTTGATGAGGAAGAGGATGAGGAAGACGAAGACAGCTCCAGCTCTTCACAGCTAAACAGTAACACCCGGCCTGGTTCTGCCACAAGCAAGAAATCCAATAAGGTAAGGAGTCAGTACCAAAGCAGGAGCATGTTGGTTTCTGTGTACTGCATCACTTCAGAGAACACTCAGGACAGGCCTGGCTTTCCTGTTTTGTTCTCAGTATACACTAAAGCATCTCTGAAGTGATTTACTGTGATAGTTCTCAGTTCACAGAAGCAATGAAAATAATGACTAGGAGTAATGAATAGCAAATATTTTCTGAACTTAAATGAAGAGAAAGGTAAACAGTAAATATTTACCTTTCTGCCTCTTGTGGGTGCCCAGGAGGGTCTACTGCCTTTTTCTCATCATTTTCCCACCCTGCTCTTGCTGCTACTATCTAAAGGTAAAATAAGGCTTCAAATATTCTACATCACGAGCTCTTGCTAAACCAGTGGATGGTGGCTCACTCTTTTATGTACTGCACCAAATTCTCGTCCCTTTTGGAGTTCTCTCTAGCTTAATCCATCTCTCACCATCCCATTTCTTCCTTTAATCAAAGACCATCACTGTTCTTGGATATGAGCCTTCTCAAAAGAGAAATACGTTGAGATGGGAAAGTGTGAGCCAGGGTCTGCTTTGTAACAGTACAGCAATCTGATCGTGCAGCTGCCCTGTTCTTTGCCAGATGTGTCTGTTTGCTCAACGTCAGTAGGATAAATTCCCTATGGGCCTTTGGTAGCCAAGAACTCAACCAATTGGATAGGGAGAGGTACTTAGCTTGGTAAGTTGCCTTGAAGCCACCGAGCTATCAGAACAGAAAAGACAATATGTCCCGTTTGTTTGTTTGTTTGTTTTTAGTGCAGCTGTCATCAACTGCCACTCCTTTGTACCTAAAACCTTGTAACTCAAAGCTGAGGAAACCTGAGCTTTGCTTTCTGTTTTAGGAAGCGGCCTCAGCCCCTAGTCCTTCCACAAATGAGCCTCTCATAGATGTCGATGACCTGGAGGAATTTGCTGTCAGACCTGCTCCACAGGGTGTCACCGTCAAATGCAGAATCACAAGAGACAAGAAAGGAATGGATCGAGGGATGTACCCTACCTATTACCTCCATTTGGAAAGGGAGCATGGTAAAAAGGTCATAAAATACCTTGAATGGCATATCAGTTGCATCTGAATATATATATATATATAAAAAGTCTGAAGAAGTCTTACAAGGAAAATATAAACTTGTATTTTATATGCCTTCTCACTAAGTTCTGCCCTACTGTCTTTCAAAAGCAAAACAACAGTATCAGTTTGTTCTGCTGCCTGTCTTCACATGCCTAATCTTTGGCCTTAAATAATCCATGCATGGCACCTTAATGTGACAGCTGCATTCTGTGGCCTGAAAAGCATCTATTTCAATACCAGTGGAAGGGAGTGCAACCTAGAATTAAACATTTAACAAAATAGGTTGGATTTAATTATTTAAACCATAAATGATGGACTGAGTGGTTGAGAAGTTACTTTCTCTTCCTGATTTTTATCTGTTTTTGCTAAGTCCCAGGAGATCTTCTGTTTGCTAATGGTGCTGGAAGACAGAAAAATTGCCTACGGTTTCCTTATATCAAAGCAGGATGTGGTGTGTGCTAACCCCTTTGGCATTCTAGAACATGGTGTTTTTTTGCACTGCTTAGGTTTTTCTGTTAGCTGGAAGGAAGCGAAAGAAGAGTAAAACCTCTAATTACCTCATCTCCATAGACCCAACTGACCTGTCTCGGGGTGGAGAGAGTTTTATTGGAAAACTGAGGTAAACACTGATACATCTAAGAATTTATATACATAGAGAGAGAGTATAACGTTCCTTTGAAATAAAGAAGTCTTTAATCATCGTGACTTCGTAATTGGAGTTTTGACTACATCATGTGATAACGGTTTTACAGTTTACCATTTTTCAAGTCATATTTTTGGAATTTCTCAAGTACTTATGCGGCCACGTTTTATTAAAAGTCAGCAGACTGGGGCTCCTAAATGCTCATAGGCCAGATTCCCAAGGGTGTATGGGCATCCAAAGATACAGACAAGTTATCTTAATGGAATTTAAAGAAGTACATGAGCAGATTATAACTAGCTGCTGTTGATATTTCGGGAGTTCTGTCTTAAATAATTTGAAAATCTCCTGAGTTTTGCTCATTCCTTAAGATCTTAATTAGAGTTATTTACATGTACTGGAATTTGCTCGGAATCACATGCTTCTTTTCTGTCCGTCACCCCATCATACATCAGTCTTGTTGATACCGACACGGTGCCTCTCAATGTATGCTTAGATCGTCTGTGCCGGAGGAGAGGGCCCGTACCCCTAATTGCTGTTTGCCTGTGTGAATCTCAGAACTTAATGTACTGCTGCAATGCAAACACAGAAGGAGGATAAAGCAGTGTTAATGTTTTCTAAATCGTATTTTGCACTTCTTGGTCTGATTTCCATTTAAATAGTAAAGACCAATCTTATTTCTAACCTTATGAAAATCACTGTCTGTAGTCTAGTGGAGCTCGTAATTAGGTAAGAAGGCAGATGGTTTTGTAGAGAGTAAGCATACTGAAAAAAGAAAAAAAAAGAGAAAAAAAATCAAACAAATAACCCTAACCCCACCTTATTGCCTTCTTGAATTTACTAGTTTACGAGATGTGATGAGAAGTCTTCAGTGTAATGATAGGAACCTTTGCTGTGCTCTGCGCTACCTTTACATTTTTGTTATGGCCTTCAATTCAGGAGGTGCCATTCAGTTGGGATTAGAGTTAACAACTATTTGTACTTCATATTACTTGTCTTTTCTTTGGGGCTATAGTGCAGTAAAGGATAGATGTCTGAGGCAGTGTAATTGACAAATGGTGATTGGATTTTCCATTTTTTTGATAGATCAAATCTTATGGGAACTAAGTTTACAGTTTATGACAATGGAGTAAATCCAATGAAAACAACATCAAGCCTGGAAGCGAGTATCCTGCGTCAGGAGCTAGCTGCTATTTGTTATGTAAGTACTGCTCACAGGCAAAATATGCAAGAAAGGGCAGCTCAGTTTCTGAAATAACACACTGAATTTCCTTCTCACTTAAGATTATGTAAGTCAACATTTATGCTTTGACGTAATGAAACACCTGATCTTCACCGGAGAAACCGGGAAATTCGGTAGAAAGTAGAGGTGAAAAATGTCGTGCATAGAACCAGGTTGCCCAGTTCTCACTTTTGATCAGAAGACGTTGGAGCTCTTACATAACCCCCCAAAAGTAGGATGCTTCACAGACTGCAGGCACCATCTGGGGGAGCCTCCTGAACTGGGAGAAGTTGTGTACCTGGAGTTGCTGAACTAAGTCATGATCATTTATAATGACATTTTGGGGGAGGCCTCTCTGATCCAAAACACATAGCTGGACAGTTGGGTCTGCAGCAGTGGCAAAGAGACTGGCATAAAAGCTCTAAAAATCCTTTTTACCTGGAAAGCAAAACAAAGCAAATCAAATTTGTTTTTCAAAATGCGTTTGAATGAGAGAAAACTGCTTCTTATAGGAGAGTAAATAGCTTTTGTCAGAAGCAATGCAGACAACTAGGGCTTGGAGCACAGTTGGTGTTGTGGAATGGCTACAGGATGACTAACTGCTTTACTGAGAGTGTTCTGCCCAGAAATCTCTGGGTCCAAGTAACTCTTCTGATTTGTATATGCAGTCCTATAGAAAAATTTCTGTTTTCCTAAATCAACAACTGACCAAAATATTCAGGAATCACTTTCTGAAAAGTTCTTATCTAATTCTAATCAAGAATGCCAGTTCAAGGTCTAGTTGTCACAGCATTTCACCAGCATATGCACAGAATGTGTCCCTGGAAAGGTCAGCTTCGGGATGCAAGAAGCAGTGCGCCTGGAAGCTTTAAGCAGGAAAGGAAAAGGAAAGCAGAGACCCATCCGTACCGTGCAAAGTGCTGAGAGCACCGAGGTGACAGTATTAACTTTTAGTGTTCTTTTTCTGCTGCTTAGTTTGTAGTTTTTTATGTGAATATTTTATAAATTGTGCATTTCTTCATATGCACTTATTTGGGCATGTGGTCTCTGCACACACAAGTGCTCAACATGGCCCCTCTGTACCGGTTGGATTTGAAACTCTGAGAACTTCAGAAAATCCAGATAGCAGGATTTAACAACAGAGTCCAGGATTTGATGTCAGTTTGTAGTTCAACTGAAGTTTCAGTAGGAACCTAGAAGAATTTCCATATTTAAAAAAGGTAATTTTACTGGTTTACACAGGAGGGCATTCTCTAGCACCGGGTAACTAATCATTTGGTGCAAACTGGAAATGGAAATAGAAAACAAAAACAGTTTTAAAAAGTTATATATTGAAAAATTCTGGCACTGTTTGTATAAGGGAGCAACACTGACATTTGAACAATTAACAATACCAAATAAGAAACTCAGTTGCAGTCAGCAGAGGTAATGAGAAGTTGCAGCGCACGTGTTGGAAAGAACAGAACCACAGTCCCTGTTTGGAGAATGTGGATAAGACTAAGGCTGGTTTTATATGCCTGTTTGCAGATCAGCAGTTTAAAACTTGTACATTTGTATAAGAAAATGACTCATTCCACTGATGTCTTAATACTCATGGCAAAAGGCAGCAGGCTTGCCGGTGTGCTATGTCCAGAGGACAAAAGGAAATCTAAATTAAGTTTCATTAATAGTTAGGTTTGCTAAGGTGAGATTAATGTTCCTGAAAGCAGCAGAACCACAGCAAAGAATGCCGTAAAGAGCACTCCTGAAACACCCTTGTCCTAAGGTAACTTAATTCTTGCCTTGAGATTTTTCCTGCAGCAAAGAATTTTAATAAGCAGTATCTTGAAAGTGCCACTATGCAGTTCACTGTGTCTCAACTCATCCAATCAAGTACCCATCTGGAGAGCAAGCTGTACCCGCTCCCACCAATTCACCGAGCCTGACCTGCTGAATCTTCGGCAGGTCTGGTTTATGCAGGCAGAAGGTAGCAATATCTGTCATTAATTGTGGGATAAACAGAGAGCTCTCATTGTGGAGTTCACCTTAAGATGTGTTTCAAGCAACGTGAGTAATGTTAGTGCAAAGACTGCGTTTCATCAGGTGCTCTTACCCATTTTTACCTTTCTCGATGATGGCAGGCTAGCACACTAATAAATCTGCAGCAGCACCTAATGGCTGATTTCAGAATCGCTTGGCAGAATTTATCAAGAAACAAGGAGACCTAACTGTACCTTTTGTACCAGGATTTTCTGCTCCAGGTTCCTTTATAGCCATAGGATCGCACAATTCAGTTGGCATCAGATTCTACAGGCAGGGAGCTCAGCTGGCATTGTGAGGTGTGACTCAGGTTTCAATAAAGCCAGAATAAAACTACGTATTCATGATTAGGCCTCAATCACTTGCGTTATACTCTCATGTAGTGGGGTTTTGTGGTTTTGGGTTTTCTCTGAAAATCTGTGTTTCTACAGAATATATTAAGGACAAGGCATGCCTGTGCAAATCCAAGTCCAGAGAGGAAAGTTGCTGAAGTAAAGACAAATATGGGATAATGAAATTGCGAGTCTCCTGGGAGCTGCTGGCATATGCAGCGTACAGCTTTTATCGTGGCAGCTATTCCCAACACAGTGAATATCTGCCATATTTTTACGAAAGTGTGTAATAGTTTAAAAGCAACACCGGGGAGAGGGTCTGCACTCTTTCAGTGCAGTTTGTTGTGACGCATGCCTGCAGGAGCAGCTTTGCTGGTTGGACACAGGCAGAGAGTGCAGCTTCTCAGCAACACTGCTGGGCCAAGACCGTAGCTGATTTAAATCTGTAGAGCTCTGCCAGCTAACAGCAATTACGTGGAGCTCCCATGTAACTCAAGACTGCCAGTGACATTAAAATGGTGTGAAATCATAATTCGGCCTATGTTCCCTAATAGTGCTGTTGGTAGTCTTGAATTTGCACACGCAAGTAGAGAACCCGGGAGACAAGGGAAAATAATTTTGGTTGGTGCAACGCAGATTGGAAAGGTCTGCTCTTAATTTAAGCTCCTCTTTTATGCACACTGTTTTCCTCATCTATTCTATGCTTGTAGAGTTTTAATTCTGTATCTTGAGTTTAGCAAAAGGATCACGTTTGCCAATAAATGTTCGGTGTAATTGGTGATTGATACAATGTGCAGCTAGAAACCATTCCTTTAGCATTTGGCAGAAAGACTGAGTTTACGTTTCTGAATAAATCCCAAGAATACAGTACTGTTGTTTCAGAGTGATAGCACTGCTTCTTGGGAGGGAAGTGATTCAGCACTATTATTTAATTTTACCTTGAACAATGTCTTCAACCAGTCAGCATCTAAATGAATTGTGGATAGCGTAACAGCAGCTTGATGAGAAGAAAAGCTTGTAAGGCATTGCAGAGAAGACCAAAATTGTCAGCAGTTAGTGGAAAATAAGCATAAGTATGAATCTTTTCTTAGAAATTGACTTCTGCTCTGCTGAGTCTCTCCTGCTTATAAAATCTGCTGGCAGTCATTTTAGTCTGAGTCTTGTCACGATACAAAACCAAGTAATGCTTCCAACTGAACTGAAAACATTGGTTTACTTTGCCAGGGCCCTTGATACAAGTGATTTGGGAAAGAGGTTGAATCTTTCCCATTAAAGTATATAGCCATGGACGTATATAAATATACCTAGATTGCTTCAAGAGTATTTATTAAAATGTCTCAGTGGAGTTTTCCTAGCATGCATTCAAATCATCAATGAGTTGTGTAAAATCTCCAGATGGTTTGCTGACACAGCCAAAATTATTTCAAAGGTCTGATAAATGAAGAATATTCCGTACAAGTAAAATTTGCACGGCCCCCTTCATTTGTGAATGGTGAAGGGGAAATATGTATGTGAGAAAAAAAAACAACTACAAAACATGAGGGGTGGAGTTGGACCTTTAGAGGTGTCACTGTCTCGTGTGGTTGTATTTTGAGAGGATAGTGCAATACTTGGATGCTTTTGTGAAAAACTGGTCAGAAATGCCTCAAATCATGCTTAATGGAAGAACTTGTACTTTCCATGGATTTGTTGTTGGTGCCCATGTTATTTCTTTACTTTCTCTGCCTCCATAGCTCAAAAATCTGCCTTCATGCTAATGTGTTTGTTTTTTGCCATGCTCATCTTTAAGCATAATATATCTGAAGACTGAAAACCACAGCACTGGTAACAGATGCTCTTACTGGCAGCTTCTTCTTGTTTGCTCTTGTACTGGCTCTGGAATAAATGGAGTTGGTCCCATATATTTAATTTAGTCTCTCATCAAAATGTGTGACTGCGTTTTATGATTTTTAAAATACAACTACTGTATTTTCAGATCTAGCAGTATCCAAGCAATTTGGTTAGTTCCTATCTTTTTTTAGCAGAGGAATTATTTTTTTATTTCTTAAATTGTATTCAGGTTGCTGGCAGCCAGTGCTAGGAGTGTTTTTGGAAACCTCTCTATTTCTATTTTTCCTGTTGTCAGAGCTTCTCAGACAAAAGCTAGAGTTTGGCAGTGCCAGTGAAGGTGGGAGTTCAAGATGTCTTATGAGTTCACTAACAAAAGTTTCCTGGGCTATTGCTGTATCTTTCTGTTGAAGAAATTAACTTTAAAAATACAGAACATGATGAGCTCTTTTCTAATTACATTTAGGAAACAAATGTCTTGGGGTTTAAAGGACCTCGTAAAATGAGTGTGATCATACCAGGAATGAATATGGATCATGAACGAGTTTCCATCAGACCACGAAATGTAAGTCCATCAGTCAACAATAAAAATTACTTTTTTTTTTTTTTTTCAGATAGAGTTAGTTTTTTGCATTTCTGGAGATTTAGAGATTTAAAAAAAAATATGTTAGAACAGTTTCAGAACAATGGGATGTGTGACTAGTTCTGTGACTCACAACAGCACTACAAATAATAATGTATTTTGATAACAAAAGATGCAGCTAACCTTTTCCAAGCTGCAAAAAGGACTCGACTGCATAGCCTTATTAAGATACTCTGATTTCTCTATTTTATTTGATGATGCTGTGCTGAGAGTTGACAGTGACAGTTAAGTGTTTTGGCTTGGATTTATGGACATTTGTGTGTGTGTGTGAATTTATATTTTCATCTTTTGTGATTGTTGAACTGAAGTGCTTATCTTTGGTGTGTGCAGGAACATGAGACACTGCTTGCAAGATGGCAGAACAAAAATACAGAAAGTGTCATTGAGCTGCACAACAAAACTCCAGTGTGGAATGATGACACTCAGTCCTATGTTTTAAATTTCCATGGTCGAGTCACACAGGCCTCAGTGAAGAACTTCCAAATTATTCACGATAACGATCGTAAGTTTGTCTATCTCTTTTTAGTGTGTAGAAACAGTACTACATACCCAGCCTGGCAGTGATTCTGCCCTTACTGTTGTTACCTGGATGAGTTTAGTTTAGTTGTGTGGGTCCAACTCACTGCATCATGTACCCCCGTTCAGCAGGACCATGGGGCAGCATCACTTCACTCAATCACTTCAATCACATTGCCCTTCCTTGATTTTTTTGTGTGCTCTGGTCTCCATACACTGTCCAACTGGTGGTGCTCTGACTGGTCTCATTCTGCATCCACTTCACCATAACTACTCTTCGTAGCATTAGCCCTACCAAGCATCCTGAAAACATCAGGACTAGAAAATGTCAGGACTGCCTTTCACACCACCTCTGGCTCCGTACCTGCATGCTGCATTCCATCAGCCACGTAGGGCCCTCTTTTTTTCACAATTGTTGGAGCAGGGCAAAAGACAAGTGCTTGAGCAGTGTGGGGCTGCCCCACTTTGCACTCGCTTCAGGAATGCATAAATAGTCACTGGTGCTGGACCACACTGGATTAGGACAGCGTCATGCTTAGACAGCCAGGGAGTACAGGAAACTGTGGTAAAAGTGACTGTGCCAGTCTCCAGAAGCAACGCTGTTTGAAACAGCAGTGCATGCATTTGATGCGTTTTCTAAGGGAAAACAGTTAGATCTGCATCTTCAACAAAACAGGTTGTTTCAGACTGTGAATGAGGCTGACATCTCCTCTTGCTGCCAAAGAGTACAAAAAGGAAAAAATTTTGAATATGATATAACATGGATGCATGACAACATCTAAATGACAATCATACATTCCCTTTCTACCTTATGCTTAATTGTCCACTTGCCTTCAGTTAAGTAGGAATAGAATTAATTGATTCTTGTGGCACGTGAAACCCTGTACTAGGTCTCTGTAAGAAGCTTGAGCATTTTATGGAGAACTAATTTTACCTCTGTTTAAAAAAAACAAAAACCAAAAAACATTTTAATCTATGTAATTTCTCTGAAAGTCAGTAACAAGTCTTGCAGTCCTTAACCACGTAAATATTCCTCACTCAACTTGCTACTCCCTATCAGATACCAGTACACCCACTCACATGAGTGAGTGTTGTGAAGTTTGATGTGTGAGCATGTTTCATTTGTACTTTGTTCAGCTGGGTCAGAGGAGGATGTTTGTATGGATGCTTATTGAGTGAGGGCTGTGAACAAAAAATAATGCTTTGTCTTTTTTTGACCTTTCTTGCAGCTGACTATATAGTGATGCAGTTTGGCCGTGTGGCTGAGGATGTGTTCACCATGGACTACAACTACCCAATGTGCGCGCTACAAGCCTTTGCTATTGCCCTTTCTAGTTTTGACAGCAAGCTGGCTTGTGAGTAAGGGGGTATGGGAGAGCATCCTCTCAGAGGAAGCCGTTTGCCATACGATTCCTAATTCTTGCTGGTGTCACCCACGGTCCGTACTAAACAGGTCAGGGAAAATGCAATTGCGGAGGACCACGGGATCGCTGGAGAGAAAGTGAAAGGAACCTTCTAAAAAATCAGGACATTCAGGAAATGTTTTCCTTTTTTTCTGTCATATTTTTCTGGAAGTGGCATCAAGTTTGTGTAAATAGAGGTTCTGTCTCTCGTTCTTGATTATGTTATGGAGATGTGCCATGATGTACTGTACCGTGGCTCTAGTAGCACCATTATGACGGTGTCTTTTTTAAATCCAGAAAGTGCGCTCTTGAAAAATTTCTTTTTACGTTTAAGATTGATTCGGAGGCTGCAATCATACCTCAAGGTTGCATTCCTACCTTGAATAATCAGAACTTGACATCGTCCAACATGAAAGAAAGATCACAGAAAAAGCACCTTTTTGAATTTGCAAGGATCTCGTGTAGTTTAAAGCCAAGTTTAAGGGTTGAAAACCTATATTGGACTGAATTTGATGCATTACTATTGTATATGTAGAAGGGCATGATGAATTTTAATCGCAGTAGGAGGAAATGAAGTAGAAAGCACAAAATAATGTTGCACAAGTCACTTGAATTCTAAGCTGTCATTATGTTTTAACATCTATATGCTTTTTAATTTTTTCAAATGAAAATGTATTGGGAGTACAGGAAGGAAAAGGGAAACCTCTAGGTGCCAAGAAAGCATAACTTATGCTGAATTTGGCATGTTGCGTGTTGGGAATTTATAGCCTTGTATTGCTGTGGTAATTCAAACATATTTTGTATGAAGTGATATAAACAGTTGGGTAAAGGCTTTCCGCAGATAATCTTATTATTTTAAGCGGGCTGTGTAAAGCTGAGGAAGGTAAATGGAAATATTTTATTAAATTTGTCTGACCTTTTGCAATTTCACAATTTGTTGACTGCATTTTTGAACTTTCAGCAACAATCACTTTTCATATTTATTTCCCATTGTAAGAACAATGAAATCGACTGAAACTGTGTATGTTGTTCTGTAATGTAAATGTGCCAGCTACTGAGCTAAATCCTTCTAGGCAAATCTAGTGTATGCTGCATACAAACGAGACATTGGCAGGACACTGAATAGCATAAAAATAGTGTGAAGTTTGTTTCATTTTTTCTGATTTGTATGGAATATATAAACAAGTACCTTTTCAAAACCCAAGGAAAGAACAAGCTTCTCTTCTCTTCTTTTCCAAACATCTCAAAATCCAAGAGCTGCAACTGAAAGCACAGCATAAAACAGATTTAAAAATAATGAATCTTTCTGACATTGTTCCATACAATGCTGTTGCCAAAGGCACACAACATAACAGAATTTAGTATGTAGTTCACCAGAGGGGTATTGAAAGGTGTGTAAAGTGAAAAAGTAGTTGTATTTTATACTGTGTGTATGCAGATTCTCCTTTTTATCTTCATAGACTCATGTTGCACAACCAAAGTTTACATAATAAGAAAGCGAGATCAAATCTGCTTGTCTCATAGCTGTCAGTCCCTTTTTGACTACAGGGGACAGGCCACAAGGCGAGGTTGTGCCATCTGGACTGTTTAATTTCAACTAATAAAAGAAATATACTCTCTTTTTCATATTTGCCTTCAGGTCTCCTTCCCAGTATACAGGCAAGGAAATTTCAGATAAGAGATGGAAATAAGTAATTGCCAGCATTTTTTCTAATCCTTTTGAAATCTCTGTCAAAAAAGTCTGCTGACTTTGAACAGTGTTTTGTTGATAGACTCAGCCTGTCAAATGTGATCTTTAAATAACAGGAGGCTCTGCAATTTTTTTCTGATCTTTGGCAAGAAGCGTTTCTGCACAATGGTATAAAATGGAACGACGCCTTTTATTTGAAAGAAATGAGCAGTCAGCTCCCTCAAAGAATGATCAAAATGATGAATCATGAGCTGCAGGCTGATACTGAACGCTTTGCGCATGGGTGCTTTCTGTTCCCCTCTGCTTGGTGGTTTCCCACCACCTCACGTTCCTACCTGTGATCACACTTCGGATTTTAACGGAGCCCTTAAGCCTTTGGTACCTCCTGTCAGTCTTTAAAAACTAGCTCCAGTGATAACCAGCATTTTTGTTCGGACTACTGCAAAACTAGACAGGAATTCTGGTATTCTGATATTTATTCTGAGTTCTGATATTTACATCTGATCTGGGTCTCAAGAGCTCTGCAGCACAGGAATGGTGAATCTGTGCGGCTTTAATTTTGTGGATCACCAGTCATAGGTCGTCTGTACAGCCTGAGAAAGTGGCACCTGACACAGTTTTCTGGCTCTCTCCGCTCACAAAGCTGTGTTAAAGGAACTAAGCATCTGCTGGTGCAAATACACAATCTTTAGTAGTCGAGTTGGTTTAGGATGGGTTATTTTTAACCCGGGTGATAACAATGGTCTGACTTGCATCATGGCCCCACAGGGAATTGGTCTGAAAAGGAAGCTCATGTGCAGTGAACTCTTGCACAAGGGTGAGAATGAGGGGCTGGGAAAAGGCAGAGAGATCAGCTTCTTGGGAGAGCATTGCTGCCAGCACATTGTGTAACTTCACCCTCGCTGCGTGTTCTTTCCAGGCCAGGTATTTTTTTGTAGCCTGTAAGCATGCCAGGAGGAAAGCGGTGACTCAAATTCCCATAATCTTATCAGAATCATACAGGGACATCAGCCAACATGCTGCTGGGAAAAAAAAAAAATAAATCCCTACCATAAATTGAGGTCGCTAGAGGGGGACGTTAACCTGGGGCTAACAACGACGAGGAGCTCTCCTTAAATCTGGTTCAGTCGCAATAGGATTTACACTGAGTGGCTTTTGCCAAGCCCCTAATTCCTCACTGTTGTTGAGCAAGGTGCTGTGTTCTGTTGATTCACTTGGCCATTGCCATCTGCTCCAGAAGAAGTTGCTTTTAATTTAGACTGGCACCTGTATTTCTGCTGGACCCTTTCTAGTGAAGGGCACTGCTACGTAGCAATGCAAGGTGATGTTCCAAGTTTCCAGCACTTCTCCAAATTTTGTTTTGCTAACTTGGTAAAGGCACGGCGGGCTCTGAGTATACAATCATGCCTGAGATTGCACAGTCCTCACAGGGTGGATTTTCCTCCACACTAGCAACAAAATCTTAGTACCGGTATATAATTTCAGAGAGAGCTGCATACTAAAGTAACCTAGGAGTAATTAGTGACACACTCTTATTAGTAGTGGCTTCTGGAGGGGCTGCACATTAATGTGCAACAGGGCATAGCCTTGTTCACTCAGTGGGTCAAAGAATGTAATGGTACTGAGCATAGTCCTAGTGAGTGTTTGGATACAGCAGACTTAGTATTATTTAAAATCCCCCTACCGATGATTTTTTTTTTCATCTGCTGTTGTTTTTGGCAGAGCGTTGTAAACAAATTCCCTGCCTGAATTGCTTGTAGGCAAATCCTGCACGCTTTAATGAGAGTTCTTAATCTAACTTGTCACTCTGTTTACATCAAACAGTTTCTTCCTGGCCCTTTATCTAATTTTCTTCATCTCTGATGTTCTGTTCCTTCTCGTTCTCTTCACAATCCCTTTATCTTTCCTTCAAGGACGTGCAACTCAAAAGTGTTTATTTTGACAATATTACTCGGTGATCTCTCCACAGCTGAGTAATGCCTTCAGTGCATATCCAGTGATGCTCCTATAATAGAAGCCTTATCAGAGGGGTGAATTTGGCCCTTTGGCTTTGCGGTGGAGTAAATTAACACATTAAAAGGAAGCAGATAAAAAAGCTTGCCTAAAATGTAAGCACAATTTCTCTCAGTAACTGTTCAGGAGCCAGAGGTTCCAAACCATGGGTTGCAAATCAATGAGCAAAACTGTCCGCAAGCCCAGAGGCGAACTGTCACACAAATCCACTTTGTAGCGCTGCCTTATTTTTCTTTTCAAAAGGCTGAGAGAGATTTTGTGGACTAAAATGTGTGGGTGCCCTAAAAGAGAGTTTATTTCCCAAAAGCTAAACATCACTCTGCTCCTTTTGTAGGATAAAATACGGCACACATAGGTGCATTCGTCCCATAACATAGCCATGTCATAAGCCATTGTTACAAATTCTGATGCTAAGAAGTTTATGAGAATGGTTTTGTAATAAATACTGGGCAAATCTTTCGCTATTCAAGTTGCCTTACAATAGTGCTGGAGTTTGCAGCTAGCTGGCTTCGTGAAGTACTAGAACTAAAGGACCTCTAGTGAAAAGAGCTCTGCTAATGAAAACTTGTAGCTGCACGATCTAAAAACATGGTTGTGAACTCAGATGATACCTGTCATGATGAACCAGTGCCATCAATTCAAACTTTCTGGCTTCTGCTCCCTTTGGATGAACAAAAGAAGAAAGAGGGACTTTCAACAAGCATAGACGTCAGTGAGGTCTGTAAAAGCAACGACCATTGGAGATGGGTTTTTACCTGTAAATATCTGACCCCTGCCTGAGTGCTGCCCAGTAAAAAAGAATGAGATCGATCCAGTCCATAGTAAAAAAAATGCATTCCCAGGTCTTGAATCTTAGCTTTTTGCAAATTTTATTATTCATTTAGTATTAATCTTATGTATAAGGATACAACAAGGACTGAATGTCACACAGCGATCTGGAGTTCTTCCCCTGAAGGGATGAAGACTCCAGATCAGTATCGGAATATTTTGTCTTCGATTATTTCAGTAAGCTAGGGCAGTAAGCTGGGTTACATGGTGATTTAGGCAGAACATTTCTGCTGATGTTTGCTGGGTGTCAGAGAAAATTTTGGACTTGATCCTGTGGAATTCTAACGAGTTCCCCTGTGCTCTCACTGCTCTCCTAAAACAATATTTGCAGGCTTTTTCCTGGTTTTAGAGAAGCATGCACTCACCAATAACATATCTTTGCTTGTCAAATAAGGACAGCGTGTGATAGAGCAGCAGGCACCTGAGGTAGAATTATGGGCTGATGGCTTTCAGATTTCTCAAAAGGCCTCATTTTGATTACTAGAAGAAAGTAATTCTACATATAAATCTTGAGCTATCTAACTACAGAGTATGTGCTACTTCATGAACCTGTGTTTCTGTTGTTCTTTATGTGTGCAATGTACCTTCTAGGTTTCTGCTCTGTAAGTGTTCAAAATTAATTGTGTAGCTACTCGTCAGTTCTTTCTGTTGCTTGCCAAGGAACTAAGAAAAGGATTTGCACAGCTATCTCAGTGTTTTGGTATTTTGCTGTGAATGATAGCTCAGTAGCTGATACTCACAAATGCCTGTGTACTGGATGAAAATGCATTAAAACTTATTTTATATGTTGTATTTTATTTGACTGTCTAGAAATTGGAGATTCCTCTTTTTCATTGAGTGCACCTTTACTCATTTTTTGTGCAAACCCGGTCCTCCCTCCCTGTGCCTCAGTTCTAGTGAGCTGAATGGAAATGCTACTTTTTGGACCTGCCCACATCCCTGTTCTGCTGACGGGCACGGCTGGTGTGCTGAGGAAGCAGATCAGTCCTCACTCAAGGGACTCCAGTAAGGTATGAGCAACTCTCTGCAACCCATGTAGAAACCGAACGGCCAACCAGTCACTTAGGGTGAAGTCTCGACACTGCTGAATTCAGTGGAGATCTTGCCAACGCTTTCAGTGAGGATTGAATTTTTTACCTCGTGTCATTTTTAATCACCAAATATGCAGAAAAAAACAGGAAAGAAAAACCATCGGATACACTGCCCTTTCACAGTATTGTGTTGGTTGTGTTTTAGTTTGCCCCATCCGTTGTTTGAAACTGCTATTCCTGAGCACGTTGCAGTGATTCAGATCATCAAACTGCCTCCTTAGGCTTTTATGTAGCAAACTGAGACAACTTGGTGACTGTGCTGCGAATTGCCTTTTTGTACCTTTTTTTTTTTCCTTGGATGTGAGTCAGCTGTTCAAAGCTGTTGTTGCTGCAGTCTTTGACTCTGCCACGCACCTCTGATTTAAAAACAATGAGTCTCGTGATTTCTGACTACCTTTGGACTCGCATGGGATGTTTACAGTGCAAGCTATTTCCCACATTTGACCCCATAACTGCATAATTTTTTTTTTAAACTGAGGTTATTCCACTTGGCACAGTGCCATTAAAAGTACCAGGAATTTATAAAGTGAACTTTCTAAAACAGAATGTAAGCTATAAATGTGTTTCTAGATTTTTAACATTAAAATCAAGATAATTTTAAAGCTCCAAGATTGGATGAAATTCTAAGGAAATCGTTTGCTCAGAATTTTCTTTCCTCAAGCGTGTTTCATAGTTTGAGCTCTCGTGTAAGCAGCCAGCTCCTGGTCCTGCAGTTCTGCCTGTGCAAGCAGAATACAGCCGGGCCTGGTGCGGACCCCTGGAGTTTGGCTGCAGGTATCTGTCAGGGTGATCAGGACACAGTAAGTGATGGGATTTCCAAACTCCTCACAAGACTGCGCTTCCTAATTCTTTTAACCACTTTGGAGTATCCCGTAAGAAGTCGCGTACCTTTGCTGTGTTAACTTACCAAATGACATCAGAAATAGGTTAATTCCCTTTGTTGGTTTTTTATTTATTTTCATTTTTTATATTTTTTTTTCAAGGCTTAAAAACTTCTTAGTGTCTAAGCAAGTATAATTTTATCAAGCATTTTAGTCTTTATGTCTTGGAAGATTATTGCATGAGATTGTTTATTTTGCCAGTGCAGAAGATCTTGTATGGACACAAAACTGGAGCAAGCTCTGTGACAGTGGGCTTCTGGCACTGCTCCTGCTATAAAGCTCAGTGTTCAAACACGTTCATGAGCTGTGGCACCTCGTAACAGCAGATTTCCATTGCAGACTGGGGACATCAGAAGATAACCCGATTATTACCATCTTGTTCCCTTCCTTAGGGAGCATCTCCTGCCCTCGCTGGCTAGAAATAGGATTATATTGCTCTTCATGTGTCTTTAAACATAGTGTTGTTTTTTTTTTGTTGTTTATTTTTGGTTTTGTTTTGTTTTCAGCTATTTGGATTGACAGAGGGCTTGTTTTCAACCAGGAATCTTATTACTGACAGAGCAGTGTGTGCCATGAAATACCTTATGATACCTTGCTCCGAAATACATCTGGGATTCAGCATTAGGACCTGGTCCTACCGTACAGACCTCTTTCACCTAAATGGCAGCACCTTCTCCTTCAGGGGGCTTGATGCTTTTTTTCTTATTGCGGTATCTTCTAGTACATCTCGGGGCCAGTCTGTAAGTAGGTCGGTAAATATCAGCCTTAATAAACGTCCAGCAACTAAAACCAACTCTTCACAAAGATGATGCACATCTGTTAGGAAAGCCCTACAGCAGTCCAGGAGCAGCAGGTACGTGTTGTGCTTTTAGTGGCAGTGATGCTGAAGTTTGCAGTTTACGAAAACAAACAGACAAACAAGAAGTCATTTTCAGAGCAGGCACTAGAACTAAGTTCTTCATCCCGAAACCCATGTTCTGGAGTGTTCTCATCAAGCAGTCGAAATTACACTAAAATCAAGTTTCAGGCGTGTTAATTTCTACGGATGGTTCAGAACAAAGACGAGGGTGCTGCCTGTCAGGAACTGAAAAGTTGCTCAGCACATAACTTAAATTGGGCCCACAGGGTTTTGCTAAGTGAAAGGCAGTGAGGTAACTTTTCATTTCTAGCTCTATTTATTTGAAGATTCAGTGCTTTTTAATGCAGGCTGGAGCTATGGACTGTAATTCAAACTTATGGTTTAAAGTAGGGCTCCAGCAGTGATGCTACCCTTGTAAGGGTTGTAACAATGTGGTCTTAAAAAGCTGATTGTGGAAGGTGGCTCTTCAGCTGTTAGGGATTCCCAAGAGACAGTGACTTTAATGATGCTGTGATGGTTGTGGTTTTTAATCAACCCCAGGATCTGTGATGACCACTCCTATGCTTGTTTTCAACAGCGCTATTCTCTTTTTGACGATGTAGCACAAGTCCATGAGGAAGAATTCCTCTTTGATATCACTTCGAATCCTTTCTTGCAGGTGGCAGATGCTTTCCAGCGTTTTACTAATCGGTGTTACTACAATTTCCTCATTTTACTCTAAGCTCGCTGATTTTTATTCATCTATAACTTTCTTGTTTCAAGCTTGCACAGGTTTTTCCATATGAGGATACTCAAGAAAGCGAAGTTAGTGAAGCCTAAAAAGTTTGTCTGTGAATTAAAGTGTGTTAAATCCCTGTGTATATGTTCTCATTTCAAAGTAGGGTGGCCTTTAATGCTGGTTGCATAATCCTCAGTGGGAGTATTCATCATAGCACACAGTTCAAGGTTGTTAGTGAATTTTAAAGCACTGAAGAGGTTTCTGGCCAAGATATTGGAGAACATACGTAAAGGGATTCACCTTTCCATATTCTCAGGGTGGCAATCACCACACACAGCACAGCACTTCTAGCAGTCAGCTCTTTGCATTGTAGTCACAAAGCTCAGCACCTACACACCAGAGGCTGCATTTCTGAAGTCTCTTTTTTATTTTTTATTTTTTATTTTTTTTACTCTTCTGGCATTTTTCAGCCCTCTCTGAATAATTGACACCTGCACAGTGAATTTAAGCTTCCTGACAACCACGTGCTTTCTTTTTTGGATTCTGTGCAAGCCAGGGATCTGTGGACTATACGCTGAAAGAGATTTAGTCATATAGCAGAACATGGTACAAGTATACCAGTATAGTCAGGTTTGTTTTCACAGGGCCCATCACAGATGTGCTTGTTTCTCAGTGAGAAAATAATCTTCCTTTCTCTTTTTCATTATATCTGCCCAGATCTGGAGGACGAGCGCCCATTTTGGCATTGCAAGCACCTACCCCGTACAGAACACCACACACACCGTGTTTGTTATGGCTGAGTTTATCCCTAAGCAATGCTCGCTGCCATTCTGCTGTGTAATCATGCATGTTTTCCCGTGTGTGCTTCCCACCCTGTGTGCTTGTCACCAGCTGGAAGACACTACTGCAAAGGTGTGCGTGGAAGCTTTGAAAAGCAGCTGCAGAACCGAAGTCCTTAGGATCCAGTTCTCCTCATAGTGAAGAAATAGCTCCTCCTGAAGGCAGAGAATGGGATCTGTGGCTCTTTAAGTTGTTTGAACTTTTCAGGTGTTTGCATATAAGAATAAAAGTTCTTTATTATGCTTGCTTCTAAGCCCAGAAAAAAAAAAATAATTAAAAAAGAAATAATAAATTAAAGGAGTGCAGCTACAGAAAACAAAAGTGAAAAGAGGCTCCATTTACAGGTACGGAGCAGCTCCAGCATGCAAGTGGAGCAGTGGTTATGTGCTGGGGAATGCCAGGCAGTAGGATATTTCTTGGCAGAAAATTGGCATCCTGCTTGGCATCCCTTGGAGTGGGTAACAGATTTCAGTATGTGTTGATAGACTCTCATGGTCACTGGTTATGTTGCATTATATTATAAGAACCGTGCCCATACCAATTGTTTTTCTCCTAAACAGCTTTATTTGTGCATGGATTTCATCGTGATGACATTTTTACCCATTTATTTCTGTTTAGGGCTTAATCCAAAGCCTGCTGTAACTGAAAGTTTCTCTTTAATTTCAGTTGTCTCTCCATAATGCCTTGTGTGCACATCTCTACAAGAGTCCTAATGCTTTCTTTTCTTTCTATATGGACTTATCTGAATTCATAGAAATTGGACATTATTGGCATGGATACTTCTGAAAGTGGATTTAGAAATGTGACCAGATTCTGCCCGTACTTTGTTCATGCCAAACTGTTTGTCAGTGAAGAAGCTGACCTTTTCTATTAAATATGACACATAATTAAGAATGTCGTTATTACAACCAAACAGGGGGAAAAAAAAAAAAAAAGAAGAAAAAAAAAAAGTTGATAATAGTTGTCCATGTTTTAAGGAATAATGCCAAACACCTGACCCTGCACAACGATTGGCAAAGCACATGCAAAGTTTCCCTAAGAAATAAGGTCAGTAAGAAACAAACCTCATTCAGTGGGTTAGTGTAAAATACATATATATAAAAAAAAAAAAAAGATAAATATTGGAGTTTTGTTAATTTTTTTAGTCTCTTAAAAGTGTAAAATTCTCTTTTTGTGGTTGAAATTAACAGTTTATTTATATGTGCCATGTGCACATGTACATTACATAGGCTAAACAAATTTCTGTTAGTTATCTCTAGGGTTTAACCAGTCTTCATTCCCACTGTGCACACTGTCAGCATAAACTCTTATATTAATTTGTCTCGGAGTTAATTATTGCAAGATATCTCTAACAGACTGCCTTTTGAAGTCCCTTTTAAAATAATTTTGAGTAATTGAAATCATATGTGGACAAGGCTAAAAAAATCTCCTAAATTTCTTCATACAGATGTCCGTATTGAATATAGGTAACTGTCTGCTTTTCCTTTTTCCTTTGAGCTGACTTTTCAGTCAGACTGACCCAGGCAGTGAGTCCAACCATACCCCATCAGTACAAGACTGGGGCTTTTGTCTCTCCATTTCAAATAGTTTTTTACACTCAAGAGTAGGGCAACGAGAGAAGATACATCTGTGGAGGATGTTTTATAACGTGATGCATCTTCAGAAGCATCTCAGAAAGTAAATACTTGTGATGCGGTTACTTTGTGAGAGTTCCTGGTAGACACTGAACTGTTGTTATGTTTCCCAACACTGTCTCCATCCAACAAGTGATGGTCTGAAAGATGCAGTGTTTGGAGCAACTGTAGAAATACACATTTGAGAATTCGTTGGAACTGTATCTGTCTGTGAAGAAAAATGCAGCTTTGATTCTGAATTATTTAAACTACTAGAAGTAGAAAATGGAGGCGCTACATGGATGCTTCTGTACCCACACAACAAAAAAGCACTTCCATTAATTGTTTTTTATCCCCACAGTAAACCCTTTCTAATTCATCCCTTTGCCTTTCTTAAATAAACCGATGATATACAGTCACATTTGAGTATGTTGTGGTCTTGTTTTCCTTTAAATTATATGGGGTTTAAAAACTGGAAAACAACAAAGTTGGCAAAAATTGTCTTAATCTTGTGAATCACGTTGTTGTTTTTTTTGTTTGTTTGTTTGTTTGTTTTTTCATAAAACCTGTAATATGTTAGGACTGTTTGCACCAGATTGTCTTGTTCTTTTTTGAGTAGTTAAGTGTCTCACTTTGGTTCAGGTCTATATGGAGTCTTAGATAAACCTGCAAGAATGTGTTTTTTGAAGTATTTTTTTTTTTAAAAAGAAACTCTTTGGTATTCTGGAGTACATGTTTATTTACCAGTATGTACAATGACTGATTTCTTACTTTCACATAATTTACATAATTCATATAATTTCCATTATTTCTGTCATATAGTTTCCAGTGTGTGTCAATACTGAACATTGTGCAAAAACATTAAACTTAATTAGTTTGAAACAACTATGTCTTTCCATACCCCGTGTCAGAGATACCTTAATAAATTACCTACACAGAATATGGGGGTTTTAACATAAGGAGTTTCCAGTGTTGTTTTAGCTGAATTTTTACCTTTAATGCTAATACAAATTCCAAACCAAAATGATAACCATAAAAAGTGACGCGTCAAATCCAACTTCACCAGATCCATACACGTTTTCAGCCTGTCAGTTTTCCTTGAACTGCGTTCTTAAAGACTTGAAATTGGTACACACTGTAGAAATCCTTCTCGTACTCATTTTCAAGAAATTTCTCATAATATATGTTTGGGGTAATCTTGCATTTTGACAGGTGGTTGATCGCAACAGTAGTAACCAGCAGAGAGGTGTCTAGGCTGTATTTAAGATATCCTGGAAAAGTCATTGAGAAAAATGAGCCTAGTGTCAGGTGTCTATTTGCTTTCTAGGAATCTGCCCCTCCCTAAAATTGGTGATGCTCCAAAGCTGATAAAAATTACCTGGCTAGACCAATTTTTCCAGCTGTATTTGTACATTGGATACTTGGTCTGTGTCATCTGACGTTGTATTAAGTTTCTTTGAAATATATAAAATATATATTTGATATATAAAAAACATTGCAAAATAGATCATTAATAGATCGCTGATTTTTGATGCAAAGAGCCTAATAAACTTCTTACATGTTTATCTCTTACACAAGTATTATTTAATTAATAATCTTGTTTACAGCATTTTGGGGACCAGCACTGATCTTATATTTCATAGTTTATTTTTTGATCCCATAGAACGCCTGTAATCACTTGTAACCATTAACAAATACCCAGGAATAATTAGCACTTCTGTGTTAGTGAATGTTTTCTCAGATATTTAATTTGAAGAGTGTGCTATTTATTTTAGCACTAATAAAAAGTACAACCACTTATTTCTTTTTTAAGAAATACTGCAAGTAGAGGAGCATGTGCTGTTAACCAGCCCAACTGCTTTCAGTGGGATTCCACCAGAGCTTCCATATTTTTTCCTGTGTCCCAGGTTTGATCATGTTCTGACCCGCGATTTTGATTTAATAGAATTCCTTGGCAGAATCCTAATTTTATTTAAATAAACTCTTCTTCAAATTATGACTGCTCTCTGCTAAAAATGAGCGATTAATAATTGAGAATGCTGGGCGCGCTTCAGAGGTGATGCCTTTCCAAAACGTATAAACACACGCTTCTGTTTCAGGGCAGGTAGGGGAGCTGAAGCAAAGGAAAGGAAGCGTCGGATAAACAGGGGCAGTATTAGTTTGAAGGCTCCTGGTAAGCCATGATGTATCACTGCCCACACCCTAAGAGCACTTACTGGTACTCTCCACGGGGCTGCCAAGCTAATCAGGACCTCAAGATTGAGCTGTTCAGGCTCCTTGGCACCGCATTGTCAACCTGCATTACTCTCATTTTTGCCTGTTGGTGCTGCAAAGGAATACGAAGCAATTGTCTGTCTCACGGGCATTGAAAGGAGTCCTGACAACTGGTCTCTGTGCTCGGAGGGGAACCTTTGGTTATTATTATTTTTAAACACTGGTGCTGTGATGGAATTCGTTCTCTTCCCACGCTCCGGCGCAACGTGCTTGGTGTCCCTGTAGTGCCCACGGTGCCCTGCCGGAGTAACGCCCAGGAGAGGTCGGAGTTCTGCTGTTACCCGTGGTAAGGGGCCTGCAGAGAGCTGCTGGCCCGCCTGTCAGCAAGGACCGTGGGAGGGTGGAAGGACCAAGGTCAAAAAACAGACTGGATGTAGGAGTTAAATTTTTTTTTATTAGTTTCAAAGATTAGTATGTCACACGTCAGTTTCTTGGTATTTATGCTGCCAATACAAGGGTAATTTAACTACCAGGGCAAAGTGGAACGGCTCCAAAGGATGTATGACTTTGTTAGGCCACCCCTGGGGGACGGCTGAGGTTCATGGTCCTTGCTCCAGGTCAGTGTGAGGATTTATAAATGCCTCCCACAACTGTAGTGTGTGTCATTATCACAGGCCGCCTTTATCCCTAGCTTCTACAAGGAAAGGCTGGGACAACCCTGAAAGTGCTTGACGAATTCCTACTGACATTTATAAACTGAGTGACCTCCAAGTCTAGAATTAATTTTTCTAGGGGCAAGTCTTCCCTTTGGCATTCCTGGTGTTTGGCCAAAGCAGCTCTCTGCTTAGCCAGGCTGTGTGTGGCAGCAGGGGCCTCCCTGTCCCTCTGCTATGCTTAGAAACTGGAATTTCTTCTAGGCCGACGGGTTCCTAAAATGCTGGGGCTTTGCTATTCCTTAGTGTCTGTGGTGATCTGGCCCTTAGTTTATCGTCATCTATTCTCCTTTCAGAAAACCTCATGTCAAAATACGCTGTTAAAAACTATGCTGTTTTACAAGCGTCGCTCCCTTCCTTTTTTCAACAGGTGTTCGTGTGACCTCCCTGGCTGCTGGGGCTGCCTCTGCAGTACCCAAGTCGTTAATGCAGCACTCAGCAGCCAGGTAGATACAATAAAATTTTGGGGTGTCTTCACAGTCAGCGCTGCCTCCAGGCCTGGTCAGCCTACGTGTTTAGCCAGGACAGAAACACTGGCCATCAGAAGGCCACGGGACTACTTAGCTGTATCCCACATGAGTGTGCGTAATCCAGCACAATGCACACAAATAGCGACTCGCTGGATATTGTCCGGAGTTGAACTGTCCTTAGGAGCAGGAGCGTTTGGATGCAGTCTGCAGGAGTTTCACAATTAACGCACTTTGGAGTGCGGGCTTTGTTGTTCACAACAATTTACCACGTTTTAGCTTCGTAAAGTATGAAAACAGCTAAAAATTCTACCCTACGCTTTATGTGTCACACCACTTTTTCACGTGTTTACAATATATTGCACAAAGTTAAATGGACAAATTTAAAGGAAGCAATGACTTGTTAAAATTTCATATACCTTTATAAGCTGTTGGCATTTGAAGCACGACATGAGCACATATTTATATAGACAGGTAAAATCTTCTAAGTCCTATTTCTATGAGCTGCAGCAGAGTTAAGCTGGCACCCTTGTTTCTCAGGGCAAGGGGTTGGGCTACTGCTACGCCCACAGCAGCCTGCACAAATGTCTCTCTCTTAACAACTGTAAGTAACAAATAAAGGCTGTATGCTGGCAAGTCATCCAGCTTGACTGCCCCTACAGAAGAGTAGAAGTGTCCATTATCTTAGCATTTGCACTCTGTCTCTTCACTCATGCAACTCCTAGGAGTGTTTATACGGTGAGAGAGTTGTTCATGGGACAGACAGACACTGTTACCTGCAGTGGAATGAATACAGTCCTTTAACAGCTGTCTTTGGTATGAATGTGTTTTCTACATGAAATGTGGTTTTCAAATGAGGACAAGGTCCCTTGCCAGTGCATGTATTTGGCTGGACAAGATTATGATAAAAGTCATCTTTTGCAAAGTATATGACTCTATTAGCAGGCAAGGACTGTGAAAATAGCCTTCCCTGCCAGTGCCCGGTATCGGTCGATGTTAGTGCTCTATCTCAAGGGAACAGACTAGGGCAGAAAAATTATCAATTGCTATTCTCACCTGCAGAGATTCTGGCTTGGACAGAAGCACTGCACTCATGGGTGTTGTGAAGGCCCAGCAGGGATTCCCAGCGACACGAGCTCAGCTCAGAGACAGGGCTCGAACTACTGACACAGTGAAGAGAGAAGGACAGTGTTGAGGGGCTCCAGGAAACAAAAAATAAAAGTTGGTCTACAGAATGATTTTAAAAGACATACACTCCTAGTAAAACAGAGTACTCAATATATTTCCTCTATTTTCAGTCTTCCATTACTATGAACATATTTTTGGTCTTTATTCCTTAATTCTCTAAGCAGGAATTCTTTATGAATAAGATAATACCATGTAGACATCAGGCCACGGTTGTCACCTGGAAAACAAATCAGTGCTAACAAAACCAAAAGAGATGCCTCAAAGGCAGACATCCACCGAACAACAAACCCAATCTGAGTGTGCAGGGCAAAATGCTTTTTTTTATACTCCAGATATGCCCTGGTGATCTGGGGATACAGCTGGCACATAGTGGTACACGTGGTACACGCGTGTTTTGTTAAACGTAGATATGCACGGATTCAAATGAGCCGCTCAGTGTACTTCCAGTACTTCCAAAGTTGAAGAGCAAATCACCAGGGATATTTTAAATGTTCTATAACACGATGCACGGGCTGATTCCTGTGCCCATCTGGGAGTTTCAGCAAGTCATTTCACCATGGCTACGGCGAAGACAAAGAAAACACATTATGCTTCAGTCTTGCTTATGCTTTTCTTGGGACGCGAAAAAGGTTACGCTACTGGTCTTACAGCATTAAATAGACTGGGAAATGGGCTGTGGGTTGTGGTAGCATTTAAGTTTTATAAATTGTAGTAACAGCAGTTTCTTGGGCTTCCAGCAGCTAAAAGTAACTTTTTTTTAGGAAAAAGATATCTGATTTACTCTTGGCAAAAAAACAAAAAACAAAAACAAAAACAAACAAACAAACAAAAAAAAAAACACAAACCCTGCGTGTTCAGAAATCAGAAAGAAAAAAAAAAAACAAAACCACACAAATACAGGAATGGAATAATCTTCTTCGAGGTATCAGTTTCCAAAAGGAAGGACAAAGTGCTCCTGGCAAGGTAGTGATAAGTTGACACGACTGCATGAAAAAGGGTGTTGGCTTGCAGTTGGGGTGGATGATGTGATTGTTACTGTGGGAATCGAATTTGTACACAGAGATGAATAAAGAATTCTCTTCTTCAGAAGCAAAAATCACACAAACTGACAGTTTATGACCTTTAGTGTCACCACCTGGATGACATTCACATATTGTCACTGTTACTCATGTCCTTTTGTGTTGCGCTTTCTCAGCATGCCTGTTTCACCTGAATCGCCAGCTTTTTGCTTTTTCAGTGCTGCATTTTCATTGTCAGACTCCACGAACAGGTCCTCTGAGGCTGGCTCTTCTGCTTCACTGCAGCTCTCTGAGTGGAATACAGCATTCTCCGCTATAACAGCAGGATCCTCCTCCTCCTCGTAGCAGTAACAACACTCCTCAGTGCTCTGGCTGTCAGGATGGTCCCTCTCCTCTTCACTGATGCCAGTTCCCTCGTCCTTTTTCTGCGTTAAATCGTGGCTGTCCCTCCCCATGGTGAGGCCAGAGAGTAGGGTTTCATGGCACAGGTAATCCTCATCTTCCATGCCCTCCATTCTTTCGGCCAGTTCTTCTGCAGAGGGCTGGCTGAGATCGGGATAATCTACCAGGATTGTTTCCCGCTTGCGCTTGAAGCAATCGGAATGATCATAGATGGGATAGGTCTCTTCTGGGTAACCTTAGGAATACAGTGACGTGGTTTGAAACGTTAACAGAGTTTTACAATAGTACTGATTTCAGTGATGGATGCCGAAGCGTTATACCAATTGTTTTTAGCACTGACAGTATGAGTGGCATTATAAGTGGCATCTATTTAATTGCATGGCAAGAACGTGCGAAACGTGACTCCTTGGAAGATGATGACAAAACCCCGCTGACTTTTAGGGAGCCAGGATTTCAACCCAGTTTTTCAGGAATGACTATCCGAGCTTTGCTGAAAGCTGTGGCAGCTAATAGGTGAAAATTGTGGTTTAGATCTTTAAATATATTCTTTTTTGGTTGTTTTTCCTGTCTACAGATTTTTAAGACTCTTGCAATAAATGGCATATTATTTATAAAGTTGGAAACCAGATATGAGTCAATGCCTTTGTGCATTTCATTTTATAGAATGGATCATGAACTTGATTTAAGAAAACAGCGCTTGAGGCAGCTGTTTATGCTTTATACTTTGAATCATTTTTGAAAGCTTCCTAAGGAGCACAGAATTAAGTCTGCATAAAGATGCATTTAGAATTCGGAAAGCAAACAGCTCAGCTAGGATGTCTTGAAAACACATTCATGTGACAAGTAAACAGCAAGGAACAGAAAGGACGTTACAATGAGGAATCTTTAAAAGACAGGCTTCCTGGAGGTGACTTTTACAATACTGGAGCAAACAAATCGAAAATAAAAATTGTAAGTTATCCAAAACATATTGGTTCAAATTTCCAAGGGTTTTAGGATTTTCTGTGAAATCTATCAAATAAAGGGAAAGATAAACCCACAGCAGCCAAGACTCAGCAGCAAATGAAGCATATGTGAATATTCACATGCCACTTTTGGCAGCAGACAGTGTAGTCTTTACACTAAAGAAAACGCTGGCTGACTCAGAAGCTTTTTTTTTTTTCTTTTTTTTTTTTTTCCTTTTTTCTATTGTGGTTGGGAAAACAAATCACCTCTTGCAAAGTTCTGAGAAGCACTTTCTGAATAGGAAGAATGAAGCTAGATTTTGAAACGATTTTGGATTTAAAGTAAAAAAATAAAATTTGCTCAGTTTTTCTCATCAGGGTTAGAAAGCCTCTTGCTTACCTTCCCAGTCCTCCATGTAAGGAGCTTCTTCAGCTTCTTTCTCCGGAGAGGTGCCATCTACGAATTTGCCTTCTTTCATCACTCTAGTAATTTCTCGCAGTTGCTGAAGTAACCTTTTTTCCTGCTCTGTTGTAACATTTTGGGTCCTGGTAGAAAACATCAGACAAGAGAATTCAGACCGCTGTTATTCAGCCTGGAGAAGAGAAGGCCTTGGGGGCACCTTACAGGGGCCTGCCAGTGCTTAAAGGGGGCCTACAGGAAAGCTGGGACTCCCTGACTCTTTATCAGGGAGTGCCGTGGTAGGACAAGGGGGAATGGTTTTAAACTAAAAGAGGGTAGATTTAGATAAGCGACTTGGAAGAAATTATTCAAGAGTTATGATACAGAAGACACTACAGAAATTCCTGGTCTTTAAGTGAGAATTAGAGACGTTTGAAGCGTTGTAGGAAAATGTAAATCAGAACCTAAGCAACATTTTAAATAAAATCATAGAATGTGGGCCTAATCAAAATGTCTCACACAAACATTAGTCTGAAGAGTCTAACGCTGCCCTAATTATGACCATTAAAGGGATTAAATTTGCAAGGCCTCACTGAGAAGTAAGCCAGTTGTTACAGATAGACCCAAAGATTAGATAGACGTTAAATCAAACAGATTCAACAATAATGCCTGATTTGGAGGAGCAGGTTTAAAAATGCTAAGAGTGTGTTACACTTAGTTTTAACTTGCCCTTAAGAATCAGAGGGAGGTTTTTTATCAGATTAAAAGCAAAGTATAATTTTGACTGGTTTTACACGGATGATCCTAGTGATTACTACGAGTCATAACAAAATGATTCCAAAATGATAGGTAATACAATCACTGTTATAACAAAACGATTCCAACAGGTAAGATTATGTAGTTATTACATCCTCTTTTCACTGAAAAACAAAAATCTCATGAAAATCTTACAGGCAAAAAAAGATTTGGAGGGTAGTAGGCCTGAGCTCTACCAAGCCCTCAGGAGGTTACAGTAAGAAAGATCAGTGGCTGTACTTTGGGGAGAAAATGGTTCTGACTGTTCTGCTTGTTTCATCTTGCGTTTCATGTTGTTCTTGAGAGGGTGTTTGATCTCTCTGTAAGTACTAACTCAAGCCCGTCATGGAACCAAGACGTTGCTCGAGCTCTTTTCTGAATCCTGCTGTGTTTTAGGCAGGATCCATGTAGCCCCTACAGGGGGGGTTCAGAGGGGCTGGCTCTGGACACGCACAGTGTTGAGCTGTAGGTGGTACGTGAGGGTGGACAGATGATTTCTGATGATCTCCAGACCAGACAGATAATCTCCAAGATGATTTTATCTAGAGTAGACAGCTGCTTAGTGAATCTCAGGGGTGAGATGGGGAGGTGGACGTGGAAACTGATAAATGATTTTGGATTTAGGTACAAATTTCTATGTAAACCTTGTGTCAGGTGCCAAAATTCTCCTAAACTTGAAAACCTGCAGCATCCATATTCAGTTTTTCCTCTTGTTAGAATAGAGCAGCACCTTAACAGGTATTCACGCTACTCTGCATACACAGGAATGATGATGACACACAACAGTTGCTTCGCTGGAGGCAGTAGTGCCATTCTGGTGTAAAGCCAAAGACATTAGCATCGTGCTGCTGGTTTGTGCAGTGGTGATCCACATGTGGAGCATGGGCTGGTTTTTGTGCAGTCCCACCCACCCTTGTCTGGTAACAGACTGTAGCTCGGGAGCCGGCTCTCTTGTATCACTAGCAGCTATCCAGACATTTGTTTGAGGCAGAGCAAGGTTGAAATGCCAGAAATCTGGTTCTTGCCACCTCTCCGTGCTTCCCCCGAGGGGGTTGCCTCCCAGTTTGTGATGCAGTCCCAGCTGGAGCCTCCCAGTATGGAGGCTGCCCTGAGTCCCATCAAGGTGTGTGGCAGTTCCTGGCACAGAACAAGCAGCGGTGTGAGATGGCATCTTCCCAAAAGCCTGGGTTATGCAGATGAAGAATCTGAGATGTGAATTAACTGGCACATGAAAAGAACTGGTTTCATCAGCTAGCTGCCTCTGACAGAAGCTGTAATAGAACTGCCAAACTTCTCCTCCTTTCCTAGACACAAGTGTATGTAATTTGAATATATATCACCTGCATAAAGACAGACAGATCTGTCTGTTTGGCACTAGCTCAAATAATAGGCTCAATCAATGCAGCTGCCTAACAGGGGCATTTCATGCAGGAATTCGTAACGAGCTGGATATTCCCATCAGAAAGCCCTGCTTTCTTTCTGCAACACAAGGTCTCTGTGAGTACGTCACAGCTCCATTCTGACTCCAGATACCTTGCTTAAAAGAAGAATTTCCCTGTAGATAGGGAAAACCAAAGCCCGTGCGATATTTCTACTTCAGTTAAAGTCTTCAGGAACTGGAGGATGCTGGCAATGTGTAAGACATCTGGCTGCCTGCATACAGGAGATTTACCAGGATACGTACTCTTAAAAACTAACAGGACAGATGCACAACGTTTACAGCTTAAGAAAAGGCCATCGTTTTTGCCCTTTGTATCTCCAGCAAAGCTGTTTTCATAGTGTCAGTGCTTACGCTGAATCCCAAAGTACTCACTAGCAGGTGAAGTTCTCTTATTCTTACACTGAAACAGAGCATTTCCTATGGAGCTCTTATGACTGTAGTGAATATCCATAATCTAAGGTGCTATCTCAGACATGTCAACTGTTTCATGGGTTTTTGTTTTTTCTTTCTTCATGATCTTCAAATAATCATTATTAAAATGCACTATATTGCATTTTAAAATGGCACCCAAATTTGCATCCTACAGAATACGATCTTTCCCTCTCAAAAGCTTCAAAGCTTGGCTGTATTTGAAAAACAGCTCCATTGAGAGGTGCTTGCCCCCCTCTTTTAAAGGGAGGCTATACACAAAATTCACTATTAGGTTCAGTTTCTGATTTTCCCTGAGTTCTCTAGATCCGTGTATATAAATAGTTCGGGTGAACAAAGAAGGGAAGTTCTACTAAATAAAGGCTCTCAGCCAATTGCACTGAGAGGAACAAATACTGGATCAGGCCCTAAACCCATTTTATCAGTAAAAAAATGTCCTATACTGAGCTATATGCCCCTATATCTGGGCAGAACATAAGCCTTTCTGGCAGCTTAAAGGTAAGCATAAAGCCCTGCATTAGCTCTTCAAAACAGAGCTGAGTAAGGATAGTGGAAACAGCGTCCTTGTGTTTCACTTGCTGGTTTAGGGGTTCTCCCACTTCAACTTTGCCTAAACCAGGCAAGTTTGGCACCTCGCCGTGCTGAAATTACTACAGCCACAACAGAGCTCAAGGTGCAACGTGGACGAAACTACATGCTCACAGAGGTCATTTTTTGAAGCAAAATGGATATAACGTACAAGTTCAGCACAGAATTGTTCCTACAGAATGGTTTAAAATAGAGGCATTGACTGATCCAAAGAACGTGGTCAATTTGCTCCCAGTGTTTCTTTATAATGTTGGCTAGTGATCTCAGATTTATGGCAAACAAGAATAAACAAATGTTTAAATCCCGATTTTACAACTCTTCTGTATTTCTAAGGAAATGCATGGATTTACTGGTTATGAAATCAGGTTATTACACAATTCTGACCCTAAACAAATATTTTATGGAGATATTAACAGACATTTATATAGATTATCACATCATTTGTATTTATAAAAAAAAAAATAGTAATCCATTGCACTGGAAAATACCCTAAAACAAATGGCTCTCTTGGGAATCATTCAGAAAATTACATTGGCCAGATAAAACAGTTTGTTTTTTGCACCTCAAATACAGACATTTCATTTTCTGTTTAGACGTAGCTATCATTATTTTCCAAATACTGCAGTATACAAAAGTGGGAGGAGAGAGATGGTTGCTCTTCTGCTTAAGGAAAGTGTAGTTGGAAAGAATGATTTATTATAAATATAGGCCCTGAAAAGAGAAAGACTGCTGAACAAAAATGCATGATGTTTAAAATCAATTTTCTACACTTTGAAGCAGAAATAATAATGCTATTTTAATATAGCCAATGTAAGAAAGTTCAATTTTAAGTCAGGGAAGAATTGTGCCTTAATACACTGTATTTTGAAACTTACCTGTCACAGTTAGGGCCTACTCTGTTGATTAATTTTTCCATAGCTTCTTCGGTCTCTCTCAGTTTTTCCTGGAGCTGGGTGAGCTCATAGTCAGCTGTAAAACAAAGAAAGTCCCAAGATCTGTCAGTAGGAGCTTTCAAAATGTACATGTATATATATGTATTTTTTTTTTCTAAGGCAACCAAAGGTAGGTCAGCTAAGTGGTGCAAAATCAATAGTTCTTGTGGAATTTACCTGTTAAGTCTTTGGGAACAGAGGTCACTTGAGCATTTTTTAATGAGTCTAAAGTTTGAGAAATCACATCTTTGTCAAATAGAGTAACGTTCGCGGGCTTGGTGGCATCTGACTCTGTAAAGGTTTTCCAGGGTAGGCAGCAAGGGCTAAACGTTGGTCAGGCTTACTGGGCTGCATATCAACTAGCCACATGACTATGGAGAGCAAAGCACCATTTTTTTGTGGTTGCACCTTTTTCTAAACATGTGTCCGTAGTACAATAGTGTGCACTGGCTTTATTCTAGTCTACAGGGTTAACTGTAAAGATACCACAGCATGGACTTCAACAAAAATGCTTGAGCTCGAGCTCCTTTTTGGCACGCGTAGCTTATGCTGAAAATCCTGTAGCTGAGATGCCATTGTTCCTGGCTGCAAAACAAATGCTGGGTAGGTTAACGATTCAGATGCTACAGACACACCTAGTTAAGCAGCACAAAGGCACAGTGAAACTCTGACATAGCAGCAATGGAGAAAACCATCCACAAACATCCTGATTTTGCAGAGATCTTTGTTCTGCGAAGAATGCGGTTATTATTTTGGATTCCAAAGACTTTAAAAATAGGTGAAGGGAACTTGGCAAAGAGAAAGGAAATTACTCTGTCCAAGTAACTAAGTAGTGACTGTCTTAGGTTCCTAGTCTAGCAATGGGTCCCCTGCTCTGCTGCTGACCGCAGCGAATGCTTCTGGAATACAAATGAAGAGCTCAAGAAAAAGGCAGAACCGTTTTCATCACTAGTTCTCTGAGCTGTCATGGTGGTAAATGTTTAACCTACTGCACAGCTCGTTTCTCTTACCAAGCATTAGAGAAAAAATTACAATTGCTGCTGCTAATTGCACAAAATTGGCAGGCACAGCGCAGCACAAGCGCACTGAAAATACAATGCATAGTACTGAGTGTGTTAGGTATTGCTAATACACACCTTCATGTCAAGATAATTACAGCTATGTTAAGAGCATTACCTTGCTGCGAGCACTTTCTATAAAACCTGAAGTGCTTTTCTTTCCTATCACAATTTAGCCAGCTAAACACAACACATTTAAATACCAATACGGTAACTAATACAATCTTTAAAAGTAAGTTTATTAATTTATCTAATAAATGCCTACAAATAGATAAATCTCTTAACTCAGTGATGTTTAGCTAAAATCACAGTAACGTTTCAGATACTGTCTGCTTTCTTTACATTGTGCTCATCAAAACTTTGAACATTGCAAACAGGAAATTAAAAAACGGGCACAAGCCTGCTGATGGCTAAGAATTTATAAATTAAAAAAAAGTAATAATGAAGCTAGCTTTTAACAATATCTTTATGTACCGTTACTAGAATATTACAGATTATAGAATAATTACAGATGGACATCCTATAGGCCATTTGTTAATTATAAGTTATATTCGCTTTTCAACAAATAGGTGCAGTTAATTCAGAAAACCTCATGAAAACACATTGCTTCCAAGGGGGCTTCCAAGCTACTATTGTATATTCTCATTAGCAAAATAAGATTAGAACGTAATGGTGCAGTAATTCACTTTAACACTTGCTCCTTCCAGCACAGAGTCCTGGCTTGCTGCTAACACAGTGCAACAGCAGCTTTACAATGTGTCCAGAACGTGAAGACCCCAGTGAGACTGGGGCTCTACAGTGAACAGCTACTCAGATACAACTTAGAAACAGCACTTACTGATTTTCCTCTTCATGTTTCCAGGCGCAGCAGTAGGGCATTTCCGTTCTCCAGCTGTAGTTTTTCCCTTGGAAGCCAGCTGTTAAGTGAAAAAAGTTGACCCCTGTATGAGTTACAGCAATAGCAACATGTAAGGCCCCAGGGCAAAAGAGTAAAGAAAAGGACAGAAAGCTAAAATTCTGCTAGGAACTAATCACAGAATAATATCCCCAGCAGCAAAAACAGGCAACTGTGAATGAGGCCTAGAATCTTCCCATCTGAAAACTCCTAAAAGATACTCGGAATATGTTACCTCAGGTTACCTGGAATTTTATATTGAAACATAATGAAAGTATAACTCGCTAATAATAACTTAATTTTAGAACATTTATCTGTAACATCAAATGGCCTGATCTTGTAATTATTCTGTGTATAGGAGGGAAGAAATTCTTATTCTGAAATAATTGTGAAAGAAAGTGAAAGGTTCTGAAGGACTTATATGTGACCCCACTTGTCTCTCTTGCAACGTTTTCTGCCATCTATTCCTTACCAACTTTGTACTTGCAGGAAATGTGGCTCTATACTGCTGGCTCTGTATAGAAGCTGCAGGCTCCCTATTTCTTTCCTTTTCTCTCTATTTGATCAGTTTACCCAATTTACCACGTTTCCTTGAGTCAGCCTGGAACTCTCTCTCCAGAGCAGGCTCAACTATTTGGACATTGGTCAGTCTGCCTTAAGCCCCAGGTCAAACAGGGAAAAAAAAATAAAAATCTGCAAGAGCTTGTCCCTTTCTCCTTCCTTCCACAGCAGCTCTCTGTAATCACCTACATGTATGTCACATCTGTGCCACAGAAAGCTAGAAGTTCAAAATACGTGTGAAATATTTGAGTGGGACTTGGGCTGTACTTTTATTCCTCAGCCAGCTCCTTGCTGGTTCCAGTGGTCACAGCAACCTTACAAACTCCCCCTTTCCACCAACATGGTGCTTTTTTTCCACAAGGTATCCCATAATGGTACTCCATCTCCCCCACTTTAAATGCATAACAAAATTCATGACATATACAGTATAAAGAATGTGTAATAATCCATGATATAAAATAATACTATGTGTGTATTCAAAATCAATCTAACATAAGAAAAGACGTCTGGATTTTCCAGTAGGAAAAATAAATCCTTTAAAATTTTCACAGCTCAGAGGCCAACGCAGGATCACAGCAACCCTTTGCTGCACTCAGTTACAGTATTTAAATGGCAAAAAGCACAGGATACGCCAATCTTTCAAGTACCAGTCAAAGGTCCAGCTTAAACATTTTTTTTGAGCAAAGCTGAGATGAAATCTGGTACAGAAATGGGACTAACATTTTTTTTTTCAGTTGATATATCCTTGACTTTTCAATGTATCTTGGTCTTACCTTAAATAAAATGTACAAGATATATAAGAAGATGCCAAATCCATATATAGGGATAATTTGCCCCACAAGACCTCTCCCAGTTCCACCAGTGCTTCCGCCACCACCTCCACCGGCCTTGGCTTTGGCAACTGCTTCGGCGAGGTGAGACCTTGGGAAATGAGGGGTAGCTCGGCTGTCGGGGGTCGCCTGGTAATGCATCCTGGGTGGAAAGCGACCAGGCTTCCCTGAAAAAAAAAAACCAACACAAAACAAAACAGAAACACAGCAATTATTTTTCTACTAATACTTTTCACCCGTTTACACGCAGCCTAAAACTGGAGCAGGTACAGCTGGTCTCTCTTCTCTAATTTTAAATGCACCACCGCTGATGAAAAAGGCAACCCACTGGACCATTACTAAGTCTGTAGAGTCAGTCCTCAGTCATTTACTATGTGCTAGGAGTTAGGTGAGCACAATGAATCTGTTGATTTTAGGAAGAGAAGAAGCTGGCAGGGCAATTAACAAAGCACAGAGTTTACCAAGCATAGGTACCTGTCCAAAGACACCACGGATCACCACCCCTAGCAGGGTGACCACCAACATTTGTACTTCTGCTCCTCTGCTCAAAAAATCACCACAACAGCCTGTTTTCGTTTTTGTTTTCTTTTTTTTTTTTTCACTAGGATGCAAAGGTGTGCTAACGCATAAACCCAGCTGCAGTACTGATACGTGACTGCAGTGCTAGCCCAGTACAGATTTTCAGCTATTGTTGTTAAAATTGGCTTCACCCACCACAGAGGTGGCAGAATCTCACTGAAGCTCACACAGTTATTAAATCTCCTCGCTGCCACCAGTTCACCAATTTTTCCCCGAAATTCACAATGTTACTGCCCGCTGTACTTGACATCCTGCTCTCCACCTCTGTCCGCTAAGGGGGCAGAAGTGAGCCCGTGGCCACGCTGCCCCAGGCCGGCTGCTGAGTGGCCACCTCTGCCAGGAAAGCAGAAAGCAGGTCTGGAACCACGCAGCAAATAACCAGCTAACCCCTGGAAGCACCCGGCTGCAGGTACCTTTATTGGAAGCGAGACAACAGAAGATTAGATTAAATTAGCATTTGCTCTTGCTAGGAAACACCATCACAGCTAAATTCCCGAGCATAGAAAATTACAGTAAACATATTAGGAAGCTGTATCAATAATTTGTGAAGGCCTGCTACTAAAACATTTTTCTTGTAGGTGATGACATGGATTTTTTGACTGCTGTAGGCTTTAATGACACTGAGCAGGAATGCCCCTCCGACCAAAAATGCTCTCAGGCGAGCTCAGGCTTAACTTTGAGGAAGCTGTTATTGAGCATTTTAATTTAGTGAATTATTCAAGGCCTGTGATGGAAATAAGAGCATCTTATTTACAAGAAAGTCCCATTGCTACAGTAGCAATGTCTTGTAGGCCTTTGTAAAGCATTTTACATTCGTGCAGCCATTCTTTATTAATTAAAAAGAAAGGGAAGAGCACAGAAAACAACCGGCAAAGGCGATGCTGTATTTAAAGGGATTCGTTTTCTCATTTTTCATGAGGCTTCCTTTCTGCTTTAAAAGATTCAATTCAGCCAAAAATAATCAGGCCAAGGGGACACGTGCAAGTCATTTCGTCATCCAAGGAATGTTGGAGTTTCATGGCTTCTGGTGCTAAACCTTCCCTGTTGAGCCCACACAAACAGCAGAGGCAAGTCAGATGTGCAGAACAGCTGTCGAATACATGGTACATAAATGGAAACGTGCAGAGATGTGGATGCCACTGCCCATTAAACAGCCTAACTGGTGCTATTTAAAAAAATACTAACACCCTAACACGCTGGTAGGTGATGTTTGTCCAGATTCTGCATTTCCAGGGAAGGCACGAACCACTCCCAGATGGAGCGGGTGGCCCACTCTTCATCGAAAAAATCAAGCGACGCCTCCATCTGACCACAGACAGGCACGTGTTAGGTGCTTGTGTGCTGAGTGAATGAAAAAGCAACCTCTTTTTCCGACCGTCGTGGGAATTCAAATTGAAAGAGCTGCTGTGAGAACCAAAACTCAAGAGTTTTATACATTTTTCTCCTGTGCTCTGCTGGACTTTATTTGAAGAAGAGACGGGCTCGAAGCAAAGCTCAAGCTAAGCAGGACATGTGAGATTTCCCTCTGACAACCAGCAAGGTGTTAACACTGAATTCTCCATCTTGGGCTTCAAAAAATAAATAAAAAAATAAAATCTTTTGCTCTTAGCAGCCTATTTTCATAAAACTTTTTTCTTTCTGTCAAAGAGATGATTTGGGTAAAGGGTTCTCAGGCTGGAAATATTAACAGATGGAAAGACACATGGACTCCACGATCTTCTCAATTATCTTCCCTAAACTAGAAGTATCTGCCTTCTAGATATTCTTGCATAGCCTACATGTGTGGTATGATAGTTTAGAATCATTTATAAAGAAATGTTTTCTTCACAGTTAACCTATTCTTTTTCAAGACAATGTCACACTGGTGCTTTTCTTTAACACCTTCTAACTCCCCAAACAATTAGTCCTTTTTATAACACTACAAACTCACATCCAGTTTGGTGTTGAGATCACTCCATTTCTATTAAAAACTATCACTAGACATGTATTTTAGATTTATTTTCCGCATGTAGTCATTTGTATTTTTCTGTTCTGACTCTTTTTTTTATAAATGAATACTTCTGAACCTGGCAGTGTGACATCAGGATGAGCTGGACAAACATCGTGCATTCCTGCTGGCATTTACAAAATGGCTCTAGCTGCGTTCCTAGAAGTCACAGCGTTAGAAACCTGCTCAAAAAAGGTCAGGAAGAATGATTTTATAAATAATTTTGGAATGCTTACTTTGTATCACCACACAGCTGTTTTTAAGGGGCACAATCAAAAGCTTTAACATTTTCATTGATTTTTGCAGGCGGAGGTGAAGGAGGAAAGCACACAGACCACCCAAAACGGGGCCATCTCACTTTCCTTCACGTAAGGACACCTGCCAGCAGCCAAAGCGTGCCCTGCACAACTCCCAGCTGGGCAAAGGAGCCGCCTGAGCACCCGTGTGCTTTCCTTGTAGGAGCTTTATTCCTTGTGACAGTGCAAACTGACCGCAGATCTGGTGCCGTCGTCTGTAAGGCTTCGTGAACTGCCAACGTGGTTTTATGAAACGCATGACATCTGTGTGTGAGGGCTGACATTAGAAGCGCTTTTAAAACCGGTGGCAGCTTGTTTTTCGGAGGATTTTGGACACCTTCAGAGCTGAGGCCATGCAGGCGGGAGGCATGCTGACCACAGGAGCATGGCGCATGGACACGGCGTCTGGGGCACGGCACTGGGAAACTGAGCGACGAGGACGGTTTCACCGAGCTTTTATTTCTTACGAAAAAACCAGCAGAGCTCCAGCGACAGAAGGATGAAGCCTTGAAACGAAACGCCGCAGGAAAACGCTGGCTTTCGGCAACGCTGGCAGCAGGCTGAGGGAGAGGAGAAACAAAACGCGACCCCAACACCGCGAACAACCTGCTGCGAGAGAGAAGGGCCGAGAAAACCGGGGGCAGGCCCGGGGGAGGCACGAAACGCTCAGCCCCGCTCGGCTCCCTCAGCGGGCGGCCCCTCAGCCCCGGGCAGCCCCCGGCAGCCCCGGGTAGCCCCGGGTAGCGCCGGGCAGCCCCGTTCTCGCCCCGGCGGCCCTCATCGGGCTCTTACCGTCGGGCGGCGCGGCCCCGGGCTCCGTCCTCCCGCCGCCCCTTGGCAGCAGGGCCCGCGGCAGCAGGAGGGAGGCGCAGAGCACCAGGCACGACACGGCCGCCACCCGCCCGCAGCCCGCCGCCGGCGCCATGGCGGCCCTGAGGCGGCCGCGGGGCTCCGCGCAGGCGCCGGCGGCCGCGCGTGCGCTGGGCGGGAGGCGGTGGGGCTGCCCACAGGGCCGCCGCGAGCCCCTCACAGCGAACTACGCGCTTACCACAGGGGAAAAACAACCCCAAACAAACATAAAACGAATAAAAGAACCGTACACTGCCCCTTTTTTCCTCCCCCGGAGGTTTCTTTTGCAGCGCCTGTGCGGGTGGTGGTGAAGGGAGGAAGGAGCCCGCAGCCCTCTGTGGCATCCCAGCAGAGCAGTGGCTGTAAATGGGTGTCCCTCCTCCTGCAGTAGGGCTGCTGCTGTTGTTCGGGCTCTTGGGCTCCTAGGGTTAGAAAAAAGTCATGCCAGAAATAGCCTTTCTAGGCCCTGAGCAGCTTGGGTTCCCCGGATGGGCGCATCCACCTTGGAGCACAAAGGGTGGATGTGGGAAAGTCCAGAACGTATTTAAAATTGCTTCGGTGTGCTACAACTATCCTCTGAAATTTAAAAATTACAGTTTCAAGAGAGAGCTCGGAATTTGCATGTTGTCAGTGCATTTGTTTAGGGCGCTGCGGCACAAAGTCATCCTGAAACCACCTTCCCTCCGTACCGAGAATAAAAGATCAAAGCAAAGAGGGAAGTTCATTGTTTGTACTCGTTCATTTCCACCGACTTTAGCAAAAAACTGCCAGTCATGTCAAATTAAATTATATGGTTTTGTATTTCCATTATATTTATATTACAGTATATTACTGTAGTTGAATTAGACTATTTTCCATGGGGCCTGGGCTGTGACTACCGAATTTAACTCACTTTACGCAAGAGTTCCCCTTAATTAGACTTGAGCTGGGAAAAGAATTACTTTGACTAGCACTGCAGACTACTACAGCAGCAGAATACCACAGGCTCTTAAATTACTACAGAAGAGATATCCACTGTCTGGACAGCTGGAACTGGACTGACGATTCCAGTAATTGTTCTTATTGAATACCTCAGCCCTAGGGACGTGGCAGCCCTTGGCCACGTTCCCACCAGCCATTATCGGATTAACCTGGCTGGACCGTCTCCTTACACAGTTCCTTTGCCCATCAGTCATTCACCAGCTCTTGGGTTCCTCACAGGAGTACTTCTGGCACTCCTCACCACTGCTCCCGAAAATAAGAGTTGTGGGTACCATCTGTTCAGTGTCCAATTAGGTCTCTCTCCTAAGCTTTCCACCAGCTCTTGATGCCCGATGTGGCAAAGTTAGCAGGTAGGAGCATCAAAACGAGCCTCGCCCTGACCAGAAATGTGGTTGAATCCACTAAAAACAAATAATTCACTCAATCTGTTGTCGTTGTTCTCTGGTTACCACCAGGGAGAACATGACTGGCCTGTCAGAGCACTCGTGGATCACTTCTGTTTCCATTTTAACTCTTGGGAAGCACAAAAAGGACAGAGAACAACTAAGAGACCAGCAGCACCACTGGAGTCTTTTAGGCCTCAAAGAGTGATTTCACCATAGAAATGCTGTGGGTGTTGTCAAGGCAGTTGATCCAAAACAATGATGTTTGGAGGCTTCTTCAGTGATGAGGTCTGGATGAAGTAGATTGCCCTACCTTGTTCCTAGGAAGGTCACTGGAAGAAAGAAACACTTATATCTATTTCCGAGCGTTTTCCCCATGCCATTCAAAACCAAGGAAGAATAGAGAGATCAATGCTTGAAAACTAACTTTCCACATGTAATTACCAGCTTTCTAACGTCAGTATGGCAGCCGGTCCATGGCCCCTCAAGAGGCCGGCAGGAGCTCAAAGGCAAAGCAACAAATTTGATGCTGGGATTGTATGTAGAGACAGCATAAATGCAATGGCTCTTTGTGAGGTATTCAGTCATCAAGAGATATGTGGGAAAAAATAAAAGGACTTCATAAAGTCCATTTTTCTTCTCCAGCCAAACATAGAGTTTCTGCAGTGAAAGACTGAGGCATGGGTCTTGGACTTCACAAAAACCATGAGTCCTGTCCTTTGTGGAAGTCACAGGTGAAATCCTTCTGATTTAGGTTGCCGTGGAATTTAACTGTACTCATATAAACAAACAAAAAACAAAACAAAAAAAAAAAACACAAAACAAACAAAAAAACAAAAACAAACAAACAAACAAACAAAAAAAAAAACACAAACAACAACAAAACACTATAAAAACAGAACCTCCCAAAGAAGATCAAGAGCATGTTTTAGATAATTTAACCTTCTGTTTAAGTAAAATACCATAAATGTGTTCTGACCTCAAAAAGGCCAGCCTCATGAAGCGGACTTTGCGCTGGTTGGGTTGCCTTGAGTTTTGTTTGCTGTCACATAGAAAGTTATGTTTTCACAGAATGATGTCTGCATACATGGTAGTGTTCATAAATATGTGGTTTGATTTATAGTTCCAAACTGATATAAACACAGACTTTACCGTATTCAGAAACAACACGTACATAGCAAAATACTTTCTAGGTAGTATAATAGGTATTCAGCAGGTATTGATAACAATCTCCTACAAATGATTTATTTTGAACTTCTGGAAAGGAGCATTTGAAAAGAATTTCATTTTCTCCTTATTTATTTTACCCTGATATTCTTCCACTTATCTACTATCTCTCTTTGTTATACCATGCTTACCACCTCTCCCAGTTTCTCCTTATCATGGGAAAATTAATGTGAAAGAAGATGAATGAATCATTTTAAGCCTTTTTAAACTCATTCTTGAGTGGATACATAAATTGCTGTAAAATGAACAATCCTTGATATAAATATAAATTAGGAACCAGTTTCTTAATCAAACTAACAAATTACTTAAAAGCCTCCTCATATATCTAGCCCTTGCCAAAATATGTGCCATCACTGCCTCTCTCCCCTAGCTTTGGAAGGTGTTTATGTGCTTGCTTCTCATTGCAGAGTATCGTAGTAGTAAAGCCCAAATGCTGCTGTATTAGGTAAATTCAAACACCAGCGGAAAGCCTGGGAGCTTTTTTCTGAGGAAGACTGTGATACCCATGTAGTTCCCAAATCTGTAGGTTCACTGTGAAGCGAACACAAATTAATAGTTACGCTACATCTGCACTGTTGGCTGGGAAGACCTCCATGGTATATCGCAGATGCTAGTCTTGAGAGAAGATTTTTGTGCACTGCTCGAGAGTGTAGCTGGTAGACTTTTACAGTGCACTGTCAGTGCTATGCCTTCAGGGGGACCAGAAGAGTCCCCCTTTGTCCTGTGAGTCCTGTGAGGAGCAGCTTAGTCTGGGGGAAGGGAAGGCCTTATTGCTCTCTACAACTGCCTGAAAGGAAGGTGGGGGGGTCGGCCTCTTCTCACAGATAATTAGTGATAGGACTAGAGGAAATGGCCTCAGGTTGCGCCAGAGGAGGTTTAGGTTGGAAATTAAGATAATTTTCTTCTCAGAAAGAGTAGTCAGGCATTGGAATGGGTTGCTCAGGGAAGCAGTGGCATCACCATCCCTGGGGGTGCTTAAGGAAAGGTTGGATGTGGTGCTAAGGGACACGGTCTAGTAGGTGATTTTGGCCATAGGTGATGGCTGGACCAGATGTTCTTGGAGGTCTTTTCCGACCTTAATGATTCTCTGATTCTAAGCAGTGAAACATGGCTCACATCCTATGTGGCAGTGTTGGTGCTTCCCAGGTAGCCTGGAGCAAGGCTGTGGTGTCTTGTCTTCGTTGCATGAGGCATACCTCCAAGTCTTCCACATGCTGACAACTGGAGGGTTTGCCCCTAAATGAAGAGTGGCTCAAAAGTGGCCCGTAAATGAGGAGTGGCTAAAACTAGAGGCTGGCTACGTGTTTTCCAGCTCCATGGTGTATTTATGGTCTCACAAGGTGACAGGTGAAGTGGCTTCCACCTTAATCGTCAACCCTTGTGATCAGGAACGCGTTAGAGGGGATGGCTAAACCCGTAGTCCAGGTGATGCCTTACAGAGGGAAGACCCTTTCTCTGCATCCTTCTCGCTGTCATTAATCAGCAGAAAGCAAGCTCAAACTTGAATTCTTTGGGCCATCCTGTCACAAAAAAAAATATAAAGGAAGTAGTCTTCTGCTCCAATTAATTAAACAAACTGATATAAATTCCCCGCTTAAACCGTACTTTGCATATCCGTAATCTCTGCACTACATTTTATGTATACTTTACCCTTGGGTAAAAATTTGTGAGCATATAAATGCTTTCTCATATAATCTTGCTAAAGCACGCTCTTGCCTATAAATATTCATACCACTGCCAAAACATTTGCAAGCTTTCCCCAAAGGTGAAATACGTGTAATGTACTTTGCCTTCTGGGTATAAATATTATCCAATACATTTTGGTTAATATGAATACACTAATTATTCTTGTAACCCTTTTTAAAAGGGTCATCCTCATGATGTGAATTTTTAAAAAATGTAATTACAGTAATTGGATACTTAATCTAATTAAAATTGGCTTTATCTTTAATGGGAATTTTTCTAAAGAGGCAGAATGACAATTGACTTTCTGATAATCAGTGTTTTCTTTCAGCTTGAGGATGCTTTTAGTACTGTAGGAACCAGAGAACATGGCCTCTTTGCTACATGCCTGCCACCTTTAGAGCTAGTTAGATGGTAATTTTGTCCATCGCTGGGCAAAACTTTCACTTTACTTATAAATAAAAGTTCTGCATTCTGCGTCTTGATTTCGTTGTGGCTCAGACAGAGTTACTTTAGGAGTTAATTATGCTTGGGGTACAGGTAAATTCAAAAACATTGTCTTCTCGTGCTGTTGAATGGGAAGTCAAAGAGAACAAAACAATGGAAAAGCTAGGGGTTGTGTAAGACTGGAGAAGTAATGTTGTTAGTTTCAGACACCTGTGACACAGACGCTTACATATGAGACACGTTTTTGTTGTGTTATGGGAAATAGGTAGTTTTAAGGAGTAATTCGTCTGATCATAGGTGGAAATCTGCTCTCAGACATGATGGATCACACCATATTTCCTCCCCTTAATGATAAAGGGTGCACAGGGTGCCTTGCCCAGAGATAGATGGGCACCCCGTAGAAGAGAATACTGACTTAGATGAATGCCACCAACATGGAGCACATTGATTTACTCCCCAAGTGGAAAAGATAATAGCAGTATTATTGGCCAGTTGAGAATCTAAGTTTTGCTTTTCTGGATGTCTGAAAATCCAGAAAACCAGCTGAATGTTGGGTTAAAAGATAACAATAATAATAATAGTAATAATAATAATAATAATAGCAATCAATCAGACAAACAAACAAACAAACAAACAAAACCACAAAAAATAGAGAAAGGAATGGAAATGGAAATTCCTCAATAAGCTCAACAAACGACAATCTGGCAAAATAACAGAAAAGGTAATTCCTGAGAGCAAGCATGTCTGACCCTTCTGTTGATGTCTCAGAGATGGCACTGCTGGCATAGGTAGTTCGTCACTTGATTAGCACGAGCTCTTGACGTATGGCTTGGTCTAGCCACCAGGCTGAACTTACCAGGGCACAACTGCCACCAAGACTTGGAGAACACAACTTCAGGCTGCTGTATCTGCAAGCAGGTCCATTATAAAGCTGCCATACCTTTCAGGGTCTTTGCTTCCAGGAAAAAAAAAAAAAAAAAAAAAGCATTACTGGAAGCCAGGAAAGAGAGAAAGAGCTTCTAAGAAAATCAATCAGCTGTTTTGTAGGCTCAGCTTGCCAGCAGAGTGTGTCCCTCACAGGCCGGTGTGTCTTCAGGACTGAAGACAGATATTTCACTGAGGAACATTGTTTACAAATCTGCAATGTATTCCAGCATCAATCTCTCGATATACGTATACGTGATAGAAAAGAGGCTGCTAAGACAACTCATGCAATTTATGCGTTAAAGAAAAATCATTAGTTTGGAGAGAAATTAGCAGTAAGGAAAAGAAAAATTTCAAGTGACGACAGGTATTGAGGGTGCATTGAGTGAAAAAAAGTTCAATATCAAAATTATACAGGAAAACCTCTAGCTTGATTTGAAAACTAGTGGTGGTCTAGGACTGAAGCTTTCAGCTTCTTAAAAAATTTGCTATATCAACAAATTTAATTTTGAAAAAGATGCCATGTGCCATCATTTTGTTTTATCAGAGTGTTATCTTTGTGCAAGATAGAGCATTGGTTCGAGAAATAACAATACTGTCTGATAGCCTTCACTAAGCTTCAAGCTCCTGAACTGGAACTAAACATGGAGGCAACAGTGATCCATTCAACAGGGAAAATTTTTAGTGCCAAAAAAAGTAAATTAATAGGTAAGTAGCCTGTACCTGAGACTCACGGAAACCTGAATTTGGCTGGATTCTGTTGCTATTACAGAAAACACATTTTTAGGATTGGCAGTCTTCAGAAAGGCTTTGGAAAGAGAAAAAAGAAGCTGCTGTAATGGTCGGCGGCATGAACTGTCGTAGTTTCAGAGCTGAAGATCGTTCTGGTTAGTGTTTTTGCCATGGGGCCACCAGTGGCTTCTGAATACAGGAAAAATGAGAGGATAATGGCTTGCTAGGAAAATCCGAGTTCTCTGAAAATGAATTTTAGAACTGTTGTAGAAACTCCTGGCTCCAGTTACGAGGTTGGTTCAAGCTACGCCTCTCGCAGTAGCTCATGACTAAGGAATCTTGGCAGATGCCTGTGTGAATACTTAGAAAAACAGAAACAATTTGGTTTTGCCATCTGTCTTGGGCAAGAACTCTGCATTGCTGATGTTTGATCCAGACAGGCTTATTGGGAAACTAATATCAAACGTTGTCCTAAGCATGAGAGAAACGCATTGGCTTCTGAAGGGAATAAATATGTTCAGAAAAAGATGGAAAATTAAAAAGTCTGTTGCCTCATCTACTTGCAGAGATACAGATGTGCCTGATCCTTCAGGCATACAGGTTGCAGGAAGAGACTGCAAAGTCACTGACCTTGGCATGTACGTATCCTAAAAATCCTTGGAAAACAGCCTTTTCTAACATTAAAACCCAATATTTCAGCAACTCTGAACTCTCTCCATCTAAGGGATAGTTGGCTTTTGCACTTAACCTCTTGCTCTGGAAAAGTTTTTCATCTCAAGGTGAAAAATTTGGAAGCACAACTTCGTTTTTTCCAGAAGATGGCAGTGCCACTACAGAAAATAGCAGAGCGGTTGCGCTCCGAAGGTGACTGCTCTGTAATTTGCCAGCTCAGAACACATATATAACAAGTTTTGAGTTTTTTTTTTTTTCTTAAATAGATGATCAGATAATTATACTTCAATGACTGTCAAAAGCAATAATGATAGCACTCATTACAACTTTAAAGTGTGTCTGGCTTCCCAAGGGCTCACAACAAACGTTAATTTATCCGAATGGATACAGGAGACGTAATTAGGCAGTAACTCATTTCCATCACATATCGTGTACGCTATAATTATTTTTGGCCACACGTGTTCACGCTGGATGTTGAACTGCCCTCCTAACATCCACCTCTTGTGCTCCTACCTGGGGCAGTCACAGGTGTTGCAGTGGCAAGGAGGTAGATATTAAACCCCGCCTTCAATCCCAGCACATCTGGCAGCACCCACAAGACCTGAAGAATACAAGAGGCAAATAGATGTATGGAGAATTAATAAGGATCACAGCACTGCACCAGATGCAGCGGTATGCTGACTACATTGCTAAATAGATTGCACTATGATAGCCAGGCCATCTACAATAGATTCATGCTTTCATGAACTGCGCGAGCTGATGCCTTTAATTCTCGGGTTGAGCTTGATTCCTGATTGTTTTCATTACATCGTATTTCGGGGATTTTGTGTTATGATTACATGTGATTTACTAAAAATAACAGATCAATGAAAAGATGCAGAGCTTACTGTGCTTCTCTTTCCATTCATTTATTATATTTTCGTGAGTCTTTCATTGAAAAAAAAAAAAGAAAAAAAAAAGAGTCTATTCACACTAGAAAGGCTACCTACCAGTTCAGTGAGAAGAAGGCAAGCAAAGAGTTATTCTACACCCTGCTAACATATTCACAGAAAACTCATCCAATTTTGTTAAGACCTTTTGTGGAGAATCAAAAGTTAGTGAAGATTGTATTATAATTCCTCTTCCTGACCTGAAAGTCACACAGCTGGATTCAAGTAGGCCAGAAATGCATGCTTTACAGAAACACCTTGTGATTTTTTTTTTTTTTTTTTTTTTTTTTTGAAGCTCTGAAAGATTTTAGTGCTGACCCTGCCCTCCATACCAACAGCTGAGTCGCTTGCAGGAACTCATGACAGAAGACAAATTGTTGCAGCTGTCAAATAGCCAGCAGAAGGAAAGGATCACCTTGTTGCACCAGTGTTAGCCTCCACATTTCCCTTGCAATAGGGCAAAACTTGCGTACTGCTCACTGTACCTTTGAGATTCCAGTTTTGTGGGGGACAATCAAGATTTAAATACCCTGGAGGAAAATAATTTGCTGCTTGATCCAGCAGCACCTTTTGAAGTCAATATAAAAGTGTTCATTAGCATCAATGAGATTTGGATTAGATCCTTATTTCATTGTCAGTGGTAATATAAAATAATATAAGTGGCTGGTCAACAGAGGTGGAAACCAGGAGGAGCACAGAGCCTGGACCAGCAGCTCTGCCCAGAGCAGGCGAGCACACAGGGAAAGTTGTATTTCTTCCAAGTGCTTCAGCAGGGGAAATGGTGCTGAGAAACCTTCATGCATTTTGTCAACATGGCTGGAATATGCAGTGGACCAAAAGCTGTTCTCATTTACACCTGCAAAACCCTCACCTATGCCATCCTAGTGATTTCAACACCAGGGAATTGTACCCAACAGGACAAAACCTATACCGTTTGCATTAATTACACGTTCGTGCTTCTTGTTCAGAGACGTGACTCTACACACGTGAGCAACAGCACGCTAATACCAGAGCACATCTCAGTGTGAAAACTGAGCAGGCCAGGTGTAGGTGAGGTGTGAGGCATCAGAAACAGGAAAAAGGAGCACAACATGAGGAGCAGCCAAGTATCAGGAGTAAAACACTTCTCATGAAAAAAACGTGGCAGCGTGCAAATGCCCAGAGCATACAACTCCAACAAGAGCCCATTGAAACCATTCCCCCTAAAGACAAAAATAAATAAATAAATAAATAAATTTTAAAAAGGAAAAAATGAAAGGAAAGAAAAAAGAAGCTCAACGCAATCTGTAAGATTATTAGCATCTTAGTAGTCATTCTTTATCATGAAATTACGTTTCAGAAGTCAAGCCCTACGCCTCTGAAGAGATGTGCCCATCCCAGGTAAGCTCGGCGCAGCCTGCTATATGTTATTCAGATGCCTTTCTCCTCATGTAAGGGATGCGTGGATGGCCCAGCTGCATGCAGCACACCTCCCTGGGCAGCTCTGTGGCACCAGCTAGCAGTGATCGACACAAATCAGGAAGACCAAAGAGGAGAACATCCACCAAGCTCATGGAGCACACGGCAGCATATGGATGAAGGCAGAATCAAGGGCTTGGGTAGAAAGCGTGGCTCGTGATCTTCAATGAAAAATACTGAAAAGGCATTCAAGATTAAATAATCTTTGGCAGTGCTGCTGTGGGGACAGTTAATGCAGAATTCCCATTAAAAATCTCTCAAGAGATCTTGTAAGACTAAATAAAATTAGCCCAAAGGCCCAAACTCTACCTTCAAATCAGGCATCGTCTGCTGAAATTGAAGAGCCCTAAACAGTGTGAGAGCAGATTCAGAGAAGCCATGAATAAATCTGAGTTTGTTGGGTGGGGGACTCGGGCATGAAGCAGGCGTTGATTGAGCCAGGAAAGAAAACCAATTTGTGCCACGCTTCTCTTCCCTGCGTAGCCAACCCCCCAAAAGTCACGCGTGTCCTACCAGCCCCACGCAGCTCCTGACCCAGCTCACAATGTGCTGGTGATCTCAATTTCACATTTTTTTTTTCTAAAACAAAAAGAGAGAGAGAGAGCCCTGCCCTTGCTGCCAGCCCAGTTATTCTAAGGCAGCCGCCAAACTTTTTATTCCGGTCGTTGCTGCATGAATTTGGCAAAGCCCGGGCATTGTCCAGTGTCTGCACCTGCAAATAATTCCACGGGAGCCCTTGGCGTTGCTGGTGGGACTTGGAGCTCAGCAGCCTCTGCTGGTCCATTAACTCCTAGAGATTCTTATTATGGAGCTAAAATCCATTCAACCACATCTCACGATGAGTAGGAAGTATAACGCAGATATTAGGGCTGCACTTCGTAGAAACAGTCAGCAAGGCAGGTGCCACGCCACGCTGAGGACCACAGCCTTGTCGCCAGATGCACGGGTCTGGCCAACTAATCTGGTAGATGTTCCAAGCCACGATGCAGTTTCTCCAGCACCACCAGGACAATTCACATCCCTCATCAATTCGGGACACGTTATGGATTGAAACAGGAGGTAGCGGGTGGGCGGTAACGTAGATCATGGTACCTAATTGGACATAAGGCTTCCTAACATCCTCTTACTTTCCTAATTGCTAATATATTGAACACTGATGTTATCAATAGTCCATGATAAATAAAATTACTCCATATCAGCTCATTAGTTGATTAATTACATGGGGAGAAAGAAAAAGAATGAAGCCAAAAGCAGATGGAGGACCCAAGCTTCTCCCTGAGTGAAAGGAGCAGCCCCAGCTGGCCTACATGTTTTTGGGGTTATTTATTTGCAGCAGTGCAGCTTTGTGAAATACAAGTCAGAGGGAAATTAGGCCACCACTCTAGGATCAGCCTTCCTTTTGTTCTTTTTTGAACTTTAGGAGCAAAGGAGTTCCCAGATAAACCACATCGCGGAGCTGTTGTTACCGCTGCAGGTTTGGTGAGACCTCTGGTGCTGCAGATCTACAGCGGACAGCAGAATAAGAGAAACTATAAGATTAAAACTAACATACATCTCAGCCTTAAAAAGGCAACAGAAACAACAACCACCACTAACTAGCTGAGCGAGTGTACTAAGAAAGGGGATACGAAGTAATTTTATGATGAGAACCAGGAGGAAAATTATTTCTAACTACCCAAACAAGCTCTCGGAGTTGCAATTAGTGAATGCTCACTCCGTATGTCTGTTTTCAGTAAGAATGAAATACCAAATACTTTTCCTACCGTATGCAAGAATCAAGTGAACTGAATGTTTTGGACTACTCAACCCAACAAACGCAAAGGTATTTCACACGACTGCTTCTAAAACAGAGGCCTAGGCCTGAGCAACCATTGTGCTTCCAAAATAAGCCCAGAAAAGGACACAAGGCCACTTAACGCAGCTCCACTGATGTGCAAGGCCTGCTAAGTCCATACCTGGAGGTCATCCCAGTCATCCTATTTATTTCAAAGTAAGGCTATATAGGATTGGGATCTGTTGTTTTTTTCTGGTTGTGTTTTTTGTTTCTGATCTAAGTGGGGCAGGAAACAGGAGAAGCTCATGCTCCAATCCAGTATTTTTTTTATACACTGATCTTCCCTTTAACTGTTCGGTGACCCAGAATTTGATCTATTCTCTCTAACATCATCTACAGAGCAAAATTATCAGACTTTCTTCCCAAAAACAGGAAACAGATGGCTTCATTTTCCTCATTTACCATCTCCTTGAATGTGGCTTTCAATGGGATGGAAACCCTCTGGCCAACCCATCCCTGGTCTTTTCCCTTTCAGCCTCTGCATGTGCTGTATAAAATTATTTTGACCACTGAGAAAATTGAATCACCCCACTAGAAGTGAACAATGTAAATTTTAGATTTGCAGTTTTCCTATTTATTTTTTTACAGTGAAACTCAAACTCCTTTTTTTGCTTCATGCTGATTGTCCTTCTAGTGGATAAAAACAAACAACCAAAAAAAAAAAAAGAGAGAACCACAAAACCCGTCAATTTTTCTTTTACCTTTATTTCCCCTGGTCTATGCAGATATTCCCTAGATACCATTATATGATTTCTTCCTCTTCATGAAGATCATAGTGAGGAATTTTTGCAGCCACAAATGGCATTTTTTGTCCCGTTTCTCCCCACAACCTACACTTACCCCTCTAGTTTTGTGTGATGATTTATTACTAAACAACATATTTTCCATTATAGCAAAGGAAGGGGGGGTGGGAGGAGTACCAAACAAACTCCAGTGGCTGTATTCAAAGTGTAATGCTTCTTATCACAAATAATTTAAAAAATGCAAGAACCCCAATTTGCAGCTAGGAGGCCCACTTGAGGGATCAGTTAAAATTTACTCCTTTATACACATGCCAACTTTGACTTCAAAAAGACTTTATTCCCAAGGATAAACAACCCAATATTTGTGTAATATAATTAAGTGAAGGCATCTTTAAATGTCATACCAGCTTGTGCCATGCTTTAAATTGTTATGCATCAACAGAATTTAACGAGATGGCCAAGGATCCTGCTTCCTGCGTGAATGCGATAAGCCACAAATACTGTATAGCTCTTTAATAGATTGCCAAAATAAAGCATTTTGTATGCAAATTATTCATGGAGTGGCAAAGCTAATATAGTGCCAAAATTACGCCCACTGGTCCTCTGCAATTAGTAGTTAAGTTGAAGTATCTTCAAACTGCAGAATTTCTTTCAGTGTTTCCCAATACTTGAAGCATCTTTTCATTTATGGAATTATGAAATTGCAGCTTTTATTTTGCTTTAAGGTTCAGGGTACGCGTGCGCTACAGCAGAGGGGTGGCAGCTGGGATCTAATCAGAAGAATTGCACATAGGCTACGCAGAAAATAAATGCACAAGTCCAGTGACTTGCAAGAAAGTTGAAGGAGGAAAAAAAAAAAAAAGGATTTTCCATCCAATTTTCCACCCATGCCACTAAAATAAAGTAAATGAGCTCTATGACATTGGGATGAAAAAAACAGCTAAGGAACACAGCAAATAAAATAAAAATACAAGCATCCGGTTCCCAGCTTTAGGATGGCTCACAGAGCCACCCCCACAAAAACATCCTTTAGTTGCCTTCAAAATGTCCCAGTCCGAGGAATACACATACGCTTATAGCAGTTCAGGAAGAAAATGTCCTTGGGGTGCACAAGACAAAGGAGCCACAAAAAGCCAACACCTGTAAGTCACTTACCAGCTGCTTCACTTTCAGTGAAAGCTCTTTCCCAGCTCTTCAGCTGGCCAAGATTCTCTCTCAGACCAGCTTAGGGAGCCATGTAGAGAGGGGAAATAATTGCTCCTCCATGGAGAACTCCTTGGAAAAACTTTTACCAGCTGAACCAGGCAACCGCAAAGTATTCAGGCAACTGTTCCACTTTTGGGTGTCGTTTATAGCCCTGCGTGGAGATGAAGCACAGTGAAGAAGCAGACGGGCATGTAGGTCACATCCACGTGCTGTGGTGTGAACGCTAACTGTATTTTTCACTTACAATCTAATCATCAGAAGAGTATAGCACGTGTCAGGGGCCCATGATGATGATTTAATGAGTCTGTGTCAAACCACTTGGACCTGGGTGGCCTTTCTTAGCTAACTTGGAGGATTTACTACCAGATAAGCAAAAAAAAATGTAATTTTGATCACAAGCTATTTTATAAAAATGTGGAATACCATAGGCAGCTGTTTTCAGTCCAGTGGACTCCAGGAGTTGCAATCTACAGATTTTTATTTACGTGGGGGGAACGGGAGGACCCAAACACAACAGCCCCCAATCCCATACTTTGATATTAAAGGACAAAATGGGTAGGAGGTCTTACAGCAAGAAAGCTGCAATCCTTGGAAAATAAATAAAAGCAGCTACCACCGTTGCTGACGCAGGTCTTGCATTTTGTCCCTTTTAGTGATGTTGGTTTAAATATCTGGCTAAGAGAGGCGAGCGTTCCTGTGGTAAGTCCAGATGAAGGCACAAGGAGCGTGTGGCCCCACCACCTCTCCCAGCGGCTTTGCAAAGCAAACCTTGCACCGTCAGGATGACTTGGCGGAGCCTGTTGGTCAGGGCTCCACACTGACAACTTGTCGGCGACTTTGTAAAAAAAAAATAAAATAAAAAATAAAATAAAATAAAAAAATGGCAACCAATGAAAATCAATCTTCTGATGCTCGGCTGCCTTAAATACCAGTAGAGCAAACAAACAGCCCTAAACAATACAGCAGAAACCATATATCAATTACCCTAAATGCTCAAGCATTTTTACTTCACAGCCTGCAACATCCACATGTAGTATCCGCACCCACTGCGCCGGGGTGATAATGGTGCCGCATTGTTCCTGGGCGCCTGGCGGCGAGATAAGGGCTGCCTGCACTTAGATGATAATGAAAGTGGGCAGACTTAACATTGTGATTTGAAAATTTCTTGGGTCTCAGAAAAAGGTTCTATTAAGCCCACTGACCCCAATTGAATATTAATTAGCTAATTAACAGATTTATTGTTCCACGCAATTTCTGGAGAGGCAATTTTTTTTCAAGTGCCATTATTTTTTTAAATTATTTTTTGCATTGTGTATAATTGAATCTTTGCAGCTGCCAGCATCTTCTGCATGATTTGGCAAAAAAAAGAAAGAAAAAGCACTTATAGCTTTCCCTTTTTTTCCAGACCCAAATGTTTCCAATCGCTTTAGTTAGTGCTTGGGGTGGGAGGGAGTGGGAAAGAGGCAGCTGATTTATGTCACAGTCTAGAGATTTATTCTTAAAAGCTTAACTTAAAAATGTCCACACTTTTTTTTAATTCCTGTTATGATTCACTGGTCTATCTTTTAGCCTGAGGTGACTACAAGTGCACTATTATTCCCAGCAAAGCGACTGAAGTCTGTTCCCCGCCTCTCTTTATACATCCTTTTAAATATTGTGCATCTTGCTTCTCTTCTTACCTGTTTATTCTGGGGCTTTTCCACCATGAAAGTGTTTTCTGCCCAGCTGGGGAGGGCAAGGGGCTTTCTGCCAGTCTCCATCCTCCTTGCAGCAGGGCCTTTTGCGTGAACCATATTTTTTCCCTCAGCACATTTTTGTCTCCACAGGTGAATCCTAAGAAAGCAAAGCATTTTTCAAAATGCTGAACGATTGGTAAAGAGAGACCAGATGCTATTTTACTGTATGGATGATTTCTGACAATTTCAAATAAGCGTGTTTTGTGCAAACTTTCTGAAGAGCTTCACACTGTAGTGAACAGACCCTCAAAAAAACTCTGGTGTCTACAGAAGTGAAGCTCCACTCACCTGTTCCTCCACAGACAGAGGAGACTGACTGCAAGAAGTCTCCTTCTTGTACCTTCCACAGCTACAGGTGTGTTCAATCTAAATTAAGGCCCATGAATGCTCACAGAGTTCCTCCTTGGTTTTCCCCTCAGACTGTTGATTTTTTTGTTATTTTTCTTTTTCTTTATAACCAATCTGCAGATGTTCCATGAAATAATTCATCAGTAGCTTCCAAACAATTCCGATTTCTACAGCTCACAGTTGTGTTTGGAGACCTGTGAAAAAGTTTCTCAATGACTTAAGCCAACGTGGAGTCACAGAAATGCTGTTCTGTGAAATTAAACAAGTCAAAATACATCCATCAAGAATCTCTTTCAAGTGTTACAGGTGATACTGGTCCAGACTCTAGAAAATACTGCACAATGACAAAGAAATAATAGCATTTCTTCACATCCCACATTTATGAGGGGTAGATATACATTGCTTCACTCAGTGTCCAGAACTAACTTGAAGAAGAAAAGCCACCAGAGTCAAATCTGAGCCCTGACTACAATTATTTTACCAATTACAGAGAGCAAAAGTGTTTGTATACAGATGTTTTTGTCCATCACAGAGAGAAAACTGAGCCAAAATATTCAAATCTGGATTTGGGTTCCTTACTCACAATGTGTTGGCTGGGACCTACCTCAGATGATACTGTTTTACGTGGGTACCTACACAAGATCTCAGTGAAATACCTTGAGTCCTATGCAATGTTCTCAAGATTGGCCTGGGTGAATCAAGACATTTTAATGAAGTGCTGCTGGCACAAGCTTCTTTTTATTTGTTTTTGCACCTTTTTCACAGCTGTATCCTGTTCTGAAACATGCTAGTCAGGAAGACAGTATTTAAACCACCCAATCTTTTACTTTAAAATGCTAGATGAAATATTACTTGGGCTCCAAACGAAAATAAGCAAATCACTGAGAGATGTGATTTCTACTTACATATAAAAATATAAGGAATAGGCAAGGAGAAGCATAAAGCTTGCACTAGGATTATAGAGATATGTGAACTGTGTCAGTAAAGAGCCTGTACTAGACTCATCAAAAGGTTGGTGGATATTATTTCATATTGACTTTGACCTTCTACTCTAATGTAATTACTAGGAACAATTTAAATAACTTACTTTTTTTTTTTTCCAAAAAAAAAAAAAAAAAAGCATTTTCTATTGCTTAAAACTGGAAAACAAAATGTTTGATTGAGGTCATCTTGACATCCATTAGTGTGATAAATGAAGTGGAATTCAAGGCTGCTCCATTATCAAGGTTCATTTTCGTTGTTCAGATCTGGTTTCCCCCTCTCTCTTTTTTTTTTTTTTTTTTTTTTTTTGAAACAACGTGGCCTCAGACTCAAGGCTGATTACAATAATTACATTTTCTACCCATAATAGTACAAATGATTCAAAGAGTTATTCAGAATGTTTCAATGTCAGCACTTGGATAAATGCTCGTTCTTTCCTAGGGATTGCATTTTTTATGCAGAAGGTTAGTTAGGAGCAGCAATAACGGTATAGCTGTCAGAAAGCCGTGAATTTACGTGCCCAGTAACTACATTCACAATTGTTTGGTACTCGGCATGGCAACAGGACTGAATGGGATACTAGATAATTTATAACTGCTCCCCAATACAAGAAGAACAATTATATTGTGTGCAGTATAAAATGGCCATTATTTAGCTCAATTTTTTAAAATTATTTGAACAAAATGTGTATCCTTTGCAGGGCTATTTTCTTCTGGTTCTAATTAGATACCCAAGGAATACAGGATATATAAATTTTAGCCAGCAAATATATTTATGGAATTTTAATTTGCTTCTTGTATACCTCTGCCATAAACTTTGTGAGCCTTCTTCAGGTTTTTAATCTTAAAGGTTAAGAAAAAAAAAAAAAAAGGAAGGAAACAAAAAAGAAAAAAACCTGAAAGAACACAGTAGTCAGACGCGAGGTAGCTGCCATTTTCTGATGCGCAGCCAGACCCTGGCTGTATCTCTCTTCTCTCGCACCACTAAATCACTACTGCATGTTTTATGAGGAGAAGTTTGCTCCTGCAGACCTGACAAATTGCATTGCCTCGCAGGGAAGAGTGAAGCTGGCGCCGGGCATGGCTGCGAGTAGGCCGGGCATGGCCGCAGCCTCCAGTGCTCGGCCTAGTCCCCATCCCACCAGGCCACCCTCAGCCTCCCGCCCCGTGTCTGTCATGATGAGCAGATCAAAGTGCTGTGGAGGAAGCCTTTTTATCAACATCATCCACGTAGGAATTTCAGGATCTCACAGTAAACAAAAAACCCACCCCAATACCGTCAATGACTGCAGAACTGCTCTCCTTCCTTTGGCAGCAGCCTAGGAAGAAAGGCTTTGTTGTGGCATGCTGCACCTGACTTAGGGTTTGATAGTAAAAAGTTCTTTGGGAAACACATAAATTTTAGTCAACGGGCAGAATTGATTTCCATTCACAGAAAGGAGGTCACTTCACTTCATTTTCTTCCAAAATATTTCAGGGATAAGCAAAATATGTAACTGAAAATGAACCTGGGGTAAGCCAAGTTTCACCAGATCTTGCACAATTTCCACGTAAACTATGGAATTCAGCTAAAGAAAAGACACAGAGATGAACAGACATGAGGAGACTTGTTAGTAGCTGGGACCAGTTTAAGACGTCAACACAAATTTTGCCAATTTTGAAAGGAAATTAGCTGTGCTGTTATGAAGATGGACTTTCAATCAATGCCTAAAATTAGGCTTTCTTCTCTTGAATGAGAATATTCAATGTATATTAATCTAATCCAGCTCTTCAAGACTTCGTAGCTTCCACAACAAATTGGCAAGTGGCAAAACACTGTGTTAGCCCTTCCCTTGGGAATAAGGAAGCTATACTATGGTCAGGTCTCAGAAACATTTGAAAGAATAAATATGTTAGCCTACAAAACCCCATGCAGTAATAGTCATCTTGGCAACAGCTCACATCTTTCCAAGATGACAAAAAGGGAGAAGGTCATGTAGTAAGAGGCATCCCTGCAGGAGAAGGGTGGGAGGGCAGTTTGGTGGCCAGGGATGCCTTCAGTGTATCCCAAGGGGTGTTTGTAGGAGATGCCACTGCCCCCACTGTTGCACCCCAATACTGAAAAGATCAGTTCAAACCTACTTCTGATACCAGGCACCTGTACAATTGCAAATGTCAAGCTGTGAAAAGTGCCTAGACAAACATAAAGGTCTCTTAATATGGTTGCATCTGCATCCATCTAATTAAAGCAAATCCAGTCACATCTCTTCCGATGTAAAAAAAATATATATTTATCTAAGAGAGATTCAGGACTGAGCAGCCAGAGGAGTGGCTGCGGTGGTGTCCTGCCAGCATTTCAGCAAGAATGCTCCAGCAGTTCTGACCTGCCCTTTCCTTCCAGTAGTCCGATGGTATGGATGCAGAAGAGTGCTGGGATGAGAGGCTGTGCTGAGTGCAATTAATTTATATCTCCATTTAAATAAAGCCCTCTCATAGTCATAGCTGGGGAGGAGACAGCGCCACTTGGCAAACAAAATTGTATTAAGTGCACTCCACTAGAAATGTTTATACTTTGTCCCTGAGAAATGTTTATGCTGGAGTACAGTATTTAACTTATCAATTTGGAAATGAATGACAAGGAGAGGAGTACAGAGGTTTTCTTGTTGCAGAAGCATTTGTTAAGTGCTTTTCATTTGCTACAGCTTCAAAGTTGGGGTAAGCCGTCTTCATCTAGAAGAGCCTTCAGTGACCATACCAAAGCTGAGTATGCTGGCAGGGACCCTCCAGCAAACATATGCCCAAAAGATCGGCGAACATGGTGAAAAAATTTCTTCATTTCTGATTACATCCATTTATTGATCCCTTTAGATTATCCCTTTATCTATGCTGAACTGGCTTCAGGAGGCTAAAGTTATGTGGTTACACCATGTGCTGGCTCCCCAGACATTATATCAATTCAGATGCCCCCAAAGGCAAAGCATACCCCATCATTAATAGTGTTGTGTTACATGCCTTGATATTGCAAGTTTGCTCTCCTCAGCATTCATTTGGTCTCTTCCCGCTAGAACTAGACAAATAAAAAAGGCAAGCTTTTTGACAAAAGCAACATGGCTTGGCCCAATATTTATGTAGAGAATCATATAGATTATTATAATTTTAATGCCAGCAATTTTAGTCTCTTATTTTCAAAAATTGGCATTAACATTCAAACATCCATGTTGCTCTAAAAATCTCCCCACTCTTCTCAGCTTTTATTCTCCACCCGTAACCCTGGAGGAACTTCTTCCACGTAGCGCTGTGGTAGTGCAGACATTGGGCAGACAGGTGGGCAGAGGGACAACAACCAGGCTTCTGCTCATACACACGTTTCTCAGCAGTTAGCACTAATGCAAAGGGAAAAGCTGCACATTTCACGGAGAAGAGGGGGATTTTTTAAAAGCAATTTTAAGATTTGCATCAGAGTTAGGATGGCTCTGTTGAAGTACTTTGGAGACATTAAGTAATGAGCTCATTCTTTCATAATGAAAACAGGATAGAAAAAAACAATTTGTTTAGTAAAATGCAGGGAATTGCTGTTGAGCCCAGACACAAACAAAATACAAAACAGTGATGCCAGTCTGCATTAACTCCATCTGAGCCACCCAAATTCATAATAGTCTAAACTGGACTGTCCTTACAAAGTCTGTAGCTAAGTCATAAATGCAAGACACATGATCTGTGGGGCCAGCACCCTGGCTGATGCTCATCTATGTCACCGTACTGAGGCCAGCAGAGCCTCTGTGTCTGGGATATCTTGGTCAAAAGGTTGCTTTTTTTTTTTTTTTTTTTTTTTTTTTTGACTTAATTTCTTCATTTAGGTAAATGGTAACTCATTGTTAAGAGTAACACTGCTTAAAAGCATGTTTGTTAGGCTGGAATTCGAGAAACCAGCTCCTGCTAGTGGCATGTGTGCCTAGGGATGAGACCTCATGAACGTGGCAAAACTCAGATGATCATAAGCCTCTTTTGGCAATAATTTGACTCTGACTAACAGTGAACTATGGACATGGCATAAAAGCTCTTTTCAATGCATAATAGGGTTTTGATCCTTTTTTTACCCTTCTTTCTTAACCCTAAAACAGTCAGGGAACACCGTGTCACCTGGTGGCCAGCCCAAGGCTGGCTGCCCAGGAGGGCTCGATTTTGTACCTGGTCACCTGAGCACACTCAGGGATGTGGACATCATGGTGAACAAGTCAGTGCCCTGCTTGGCCATCTCATTGTTGCCTGCCCTGACTGCACATCTTCAGGGTCCCCCCAAGCAGCAAATGCCCCTGTGCATCCTGCAGAGGTCCCTGTTTTAGCCATGGGTGTTTGCCATCGCTCGTGATGTTATCTAATACAACCTAGCCCTGCCTATCAATTTAATTTAGGCTTTCTTCATCACAGCAGCAGGATACCATGTGCCTGGAGCAGGAAGAGTGCTGTGAGGCCACTGAGCACAGCTCTGTGGGTTTGCAACCATTTGGAAGCTGCCACTGTGCCAATGACAGTGTACTGACAGCACCCCGGCTGATGTGTCCCCTCTGCTGTCTTCATGACAAAACCAACCAGCAAGCCCACACCATGCACATGGAAAGCCCCCAAACCCAATGACAAACCATTCGGGTTCAACTTGTCCTTTGCAGATGTCTCCCGCTCACAAACTCAGAAATCATACGGTCCCTGACGTTGCGTAGCAGAAGATTTACGCGGCAAGGGGGCTAAGCGCTAGCACGCAGGTTTGAACAACTGGATACCGTCGGATTTATACTCCATTTGGGATGATAATGAGGTGGTTAATACAGAAATACAAGACAGTAATAAACCATTGACTTTTATAGATCTCTGTGTGGATCTGAATCATCATTTGGAGAGCAGGAGATCAGTGATATACAGCAGCTCATCCCGCTCTCCTGCTGCTACCTGGCGAGCAGCAGCCCAGCAATTGCCCTTCGCAGCACAAGAGGCTCTGCATAAATCCTGCGATGCTGCAAGGGGAACGTGGGTAGCGGACAGCATTTTGTTAATGGAATATGCATCAACTAATCTCAATTAAAAGCGTGTTCTTCTTATGTAGATATCCCTTTTCCTCCACACAAGTTATGCTGATTCTTAAACCCCTTAATTATATTGAAAATGCAGGCTAGTAGCTCAAGACAGACTTCACCACTAGCTTTAATAAAAGGACTAGAAAAAATACTGTTTTCTGATGAGCAGGAAGGAGTGTTAAGTACCACCAAATGATCAATTTTCAGGTCACGTGAAGCACTCTAAGATTGCATTGAAGTATATATAACTGAAAATAATCTTGTAGAAGCATGGAAGATTCCTGAAAGTTCATGGGAGTTCAAAAAAGTGGTAGGACAGAGTTGTGGCAGAAATGGTCCCTCAAGGGCTATGCTGGGACTGCCCTTCATAGCTGTCGCCAAAGCACAGGTTGCTGGAGGCTGGAAAAACCACCATGGAGACATAGACAACACCGGGGACACACCGCGCTGCTCCAGCCCATGGTCTTGGTGTGGATAAGCCATGTCCCTGTAGTGGGCCAGGACTTGTAGACAATGAAAAAATAAAAATAAAAAGGTTTCAGTAGATTAAAAAGGTGCCAAAAACTTTATATAACCATCTTCCAAAGTGAAACAAGGACTGTTGAGCGTCCAGTCCCCAGGCTGGGAGAGGCTCGGGAGCTCAAATGGTATTTCACCCAGGCCGCTGGCGCTGATCCTGTCCGCTCCCATTTCTCTGGCACTCACACAGCGGCTGCACGAGGCAGAGCTCGGGCACCAGGACTCCCTCTGCCTGGAGACTGCAAACTTGCTCGCCTCCGCCGGGAGTGGAATACATGAGGATTTATACGATGGAAGAAAAAAGATAAAATGTTAGAGGAAATGGCCCAGAAATGCTGAAATAGAAATGAAGGACTGAAATAATCTACCCATACTTTATGCAGTGGCATAGATATAAGAAATGCTTTTTTTTTTTTTTTTTTTTTTTTTTTATTGAGAATCCTTTTTCTTCCCAAGAAAATTGTTTATGCAGAATCTCCTGAGAAGCTTCATTTTTTATTTATATATCCATATATATGAGTGGTGGTAATTTGAAGCCCTCCAAACAATCACCTGTAAATTATAATCTTTCTAAGCAGCAATATATATCCATGAGTCAGTCCCAGGACACTGAAGCTGTACATGAAAAGGGCTATTTATGTCACTGGAGGCACAGAAGGAAAATTTCTTGGTTTTATAAGAAAATTTCTTATTAGCATGTATAGTTAATTAGGTAAAGAAAAGCAGGGCCCTTCAAAAGACCTGGGATGACTAAAAGTTAATCTGCGGAACTGCTGAGCAGCGTGATTTAGCATGGCAGCGATACCTATGTCTGTCCCTGCTGCCAAGGGCACAGATTTATCCACTGCACAGTGCTGAACAAAACTCGAGGTATTTCTTTCTCTGCACACACGCGTCTAGATGCAGACGTGCAGAGGCGCTGCTTATGGGAGCTGGATGGCAGCAGCAAGAAAGCTGTGCAGAATCCGAGGGAGAAACGAGGTGATGGGGAGGGTGGCTGCAGGGCAGGACAGAGGGAACAGCCCCCCTGCTCCCAAATGCCCTGCAGCTGTGGTGGGGACATCGCCATCTCGGCAGGTGTATGTCGCTCATCAAAGCTCCCTGCTGAAGAAGTGCCTGTCCAGGTTTGGCCCCTGTTTTGGGACAGGGTTTGCATCAATGGGCAGCGTCAACTCCTGCTGACTGTGCTCAGAGCAGTGTGCAAGGAGAGACAGCAGCAGCTCACACCAAGCCATCGCTATACTTGCAACTTTCTTATGGCCCTTATCTAACCACAGCATTTATCTTCCTCTAATTGCAGTGCTCTGGGGCTTGGGGAAGGTGGCCGGCAGGAGTGCAGCTCAACCACACTGCCAGCAATAAGGGCTTTGCCTTTCCAGGGCCTTGCCATCAGAAGCGCTGTCTCAAAGCTTGTACCCAATCCTGCCCTACAGACCTCAAACCTTTCCCGTCGTACCCCTACACACATGCTGTTGGGGGCTGCGAGGTGGCACCTGCCCAGGAGCACTGTCAGGACATGGCAAGCCATGCAGAGGTGACTCACAGCCTGCTTCGGTCTTGATCCTGGGGCCTCTGTCCCACACTGCTCGCCAAAACCAGAGCAGAGCCACTGTGTCCCAGTCTTGGGGGAATTACGGCCAAAAAAGGGTCTCTTGCTGCCATAGTGCAGGGAGCAAGAAACACCATCAAGGCTGAGAGGCTTCAATAGCTCAGAGGCTTTTGATCTAGCAGTAACCGCTTTGCACAGAGCAAATTAGAGCAGGTTTTGGGGAAGGGATATTTGGTGAACTGATTTGTTTATTTTATATTCTTAGAAAGGGCTGGGTGCTTGAGCTGCCCCGTGAGTGCTACGTTCCTGGCCACTTGCTTCCAGGGGCTCGATGTCCTCTAGCTCCCCCCAAGTCCCAACAGTGATGAATTTTAAGCTAAAAGGCCAACAAAATTTATTGTCCTCCATTACTCTAATACAATACAATTTATTTTTAAACAGCTTCTCTCAGGCAAAAGCATGGCGAAGTGATTCACAACAAATTACAGCCTCCGCATGCAAATCCGAGCACTTCATATCCAGCAAGTTTATAGCAGCGAGGGTCGTCCCGCTGGCTGCCGTGCAGCTCAGCACGTGTAATTACCCGCAGAAGGGGCTAATTAGGCTTTGCCTGGGAGAGCTGGCAGTCGGGACAGGGTAAATATGGGGACCAAGCACAGGCAGACCCACAGGGGAGACCAGTGGGGGTTAGGGACACAAACCAGAGAAGAGGTTGAGCAAATCACACTGGATAAAGATGGTCAAATGTTTGGGAGGTGAGGGGGAAGTGCACGGACTGGTAAGGTGGGGAAGATGCCCTGTGACTCCCATACCTGATCTCTGCCCTTCAACTGTGCACTGCAAGGCAAAACCAAGCCCATGTCCCCTGTGTGGGGCACTGCAAAACTGGGGTGGTCCCAGAGGGGCTGCGGGGAGCAATGATCCTGGGAAACACCCTCCTGAGATGCTATTTCAATTCAGACACCCCCACAAGCAAAGCATCCCCCAAGGTTAATTGTGTAAAAGTTGCCTTGCATGCCTTGACTTCTTTTTTTTTTTTTTTTTTCTTTCTCAAAAAGAAGCAGCCAGCTTGTGCCGTGTGAGAAATAATTTTTTTCCTTCTGATTTTTTCTCATTGTCTGTTGAACATTTATAAAGTGAAGAAGCCAGCGGCAAAGTATGTCAGAATTGTCTGTTAAGGGGTTAACATTTGTAAGACGAATGCTGTAAGAACTTTTTTTTTTTTTAATTAAAAAATATATTTCTAGAGCAAAAACACAAGCAATAAAGAGTGTTTGCCTGTTGGGAGGCTTGTTTTGTAATGCGGTATGAATAACCAGCTGACAATCCAGTTTTGTGTTTTCTCTTCGTATGGCCAATGGCCAAGAGCCAGCCAACTTTATTGTCCTTGAAATGTCATGATTTTGAGTATGCACAGAATCCTTAACTGCCCAAATTACTGCATAACATTCCTTTTTATTATATGGCAACAATGTGATCCTGGGCTCAAAGACTTACTAGTTAAGAAGATTATGTGTTTTCCTTTTTCTGTTTTGTTAAAGTGCCAAGTCTTGCATTTTTGGCATCTTCTAAAGAATAAAATGTCTTCTGAAATATTCTCTCGGAGCACAGAAGTTACCTCAGAGGAGCTCAGAAATACAGGGCTTTTCAATACTTTCTCATTTACTCAGAAGTTCAGACGCATTTCTTTTCCTCAAAAGCTTCCAATTTTTCCCCCTTTGTGTGTACTGACAGAAAAAAAAAAAAAAAAAAAAAAAAAAAGATTGTCCTTCATAACTTTGCATTGCTTTACTTCACCACTAATTTATTTCTCATTCCCTCTCTCCTTTTATTTTACTTTTCCCCCTTCCCAAGTGCTGGTGAGACAGAGCCTGTGTGGGATCCCTTGTCCATGCTTGGCATCGCCATGGCCCTGTCCAATGGCCGTGGTCCCACCACGCCAACTGGCACCAGTGAGCATGGGTGGATGGGTGGGAGCCTCCACGGCACCGGGTCCCCTTCCCAGAGCTGTCGCTGCAGCCCATCTCCTCCAGCAGCTTGCTTTGTCGCAGGGAACGAGGGCTTCTAAATATGTTTTCACCAGCTGACATTTAAGTATGAATAAACAAGTGTTACGCACGCACTAAATATTCATGTTTTACAACACAGCCATTACACCAAGGAATTATTTATGAAGCTGCTGTTCCCCAGTGGGGTGAGGTTACGCAGCAGCCCGCGGGCCGGCTGGAGCCGCCGCAGCCCAGCAGGCATTTTGGCATTTCTTCTGGGAAAAGGTTGGGGTTCTCCAGAGCCTCCTCTAGGGCCCACAGGCAGGGCACCCTGCTTTGAAGGATGCTGTGTCCTGGCCCTTTGTGTGCCCGTCTGCACTCCTGTGAGACCTTCCCCCCACAGGACAAAACAATATTAAGAAATAAGAGTAAGAAGAAGAAAGTTATGGCAAAGGCATGCTCTTTCCAGACAAAAACACAGCACAAGCAGAGGCATCCCACCATGGCTTTTGCCTTCAGTTAAATTTCGGCACTGACAGGAACACAGGAGGACCTGAGCGTTGAGCATCACCAGGGCATAGATCTGTCAGTGGGGGCAGCCCCATGGTCTGGCCTTGGAGGGTGGAAACCCATTTCTGAGCTTTTTCCCATTCACACCCTAATAACTATACTGCTGATGAAGGCTGGGGATAGACACTCATGGAAAGCACACAGAAAAATGTTTTATGGGGTGAAAAAGCAGGGAGAGACAGCCTGGGCAGGCCCCAAGGGACCAAGCACTTTGCCTGCTTCTGTGCTGAAGGCAGACACGAGGCAGCTGCCCAGCCAGGCCATCTTTAAACAGCGAGGTTTTCGTGAAATATCACCGCCAGCTCCTGCGGTCCCTGCAGGGGTGCCAAGACCTTCAGAGACCAGCCCTGAGCAGTCCCCCCCACACCACACAGACACGAGGGGCAGCAGGTGCTGGGGGTCCCTGGGGAGGATCCCCTGTCAGGCACCACACGGGGCTGCAGCCACATGGAGGGCTTGGCCCCCTGATCCCCGGGGACAGCAGGAGGGCTGGGGGATAAAACGGGAGGCAGATGGAATGGGGACAAGCAGCAGCACCCTGCTGCCATCCCTGTGCCTGCAGAGGGGCCGGGGAAGCTGCTGGTGTCAGAGGGGCCCACTGCCGGCCCTATGTCTGCTGCTCTCCGTACTGAAGCCATTTACTGTACGGGTCGGTCACTGGGGAAAACCGCTGTCTACGGCTCAGCTACATTACTGGAAGAGCAGCAACTGTGTTTGTGCTGCTCTGATTGTTGCATTTCCAGGACCTGCTATATGGTTTTTGAAACACTCCGTTATACAGCACAGGCCTGTCTCCGTGGCTATTAGGGCCGTGCCCCTCAGCCTGCAGCAAAGCCATGCAGAGCGTGGCATGAGCAAGCGCTGCTTGGCGTTGGGACACACAGCTGGTAAGGCCGTAAAAGAGGGCTGAAATGCAAATACAGTGTTTCTTGTGAGGTAAATTAAGCTAACAACGTGGTAACAAAGCGCTGTTAATATTAGATTAACTTGTTTGGCAAGATGTGAAATCGGGGGAGCTGAATTGTTGATAGCCGAGCGTTCAATAACGCTAATGCTGTTCAGGGAAGTATGACATCCCTCTGAAGTACAGATGCATGCACAAAAAAAATTAAGACTGGAGGAAGAGCCAGAATCAGTACAGCAATTACACCAGCATTAAAGATGAATAGAGAAGAGGGTTGAGATTTTTGATTGCCTTTAAATACTGGCTTGTTTTAATCTTAAAATCAGACTGTGCTGTGATCAGCCATTAGGCCTAACTGAAAAAGAGAGACAGAGAAAAAGATCCCAGATTCCAGCATTTGCAGTAGGGACATAAGATACCTCTTTGATCTGAGATAAGGAGGCAAATGGCAGATAATACAGAAGTTAGAGCCAGCTGCGTGCGCTCCGGGATGACTTTGGAGTGATGGAGGCTTGGGCAGAGGGCTCACCCACAGCTGCAATGTGGGGACCGAGGCAAAAGCTTTAATGTCACAGTGTATGCCAGTGGTCACTAAACTGATTAAGCAGTGGTTATCTTTAGCAGTAAAAAGGCGATCTGCTAATACTAAATGATTAGGGTCTAAAATGCCATTTACTCTGCTCTGATTCCTTGAATGAATATTTATGCCAAGTGATGACTCTAACACCATCAAAAGGTTTTCCTGCTCTGTTCTTTAGAGTGGAAGTGATTATTCAACAGCAGGTCTGCACTCCAGCACTTGTTTCTATTAAGCAAATTTGCAGTGTTCAGACAAAAAAAAAAAAAAAAAATCACGATTGCATCACCCTCCTAGGATTTTTATTTTTAAAGAACTTGTACTTCCAACACTCCCAAGGGCACACACTGCCAGAGGTGGGCTGTGTCCGCGGCACAGACACAGGAGAGGGTGACACAGATGCTGCACAATTTCTGCCTTGCATTTTGTGTGAACCCACCCAGGATTTAACCAAAACTTGGGGTCTAGGAGGGGCTGGGGAAAGGTGCCTGCTCCACTCCCTGCTCCTGTTTTTGCTTTATGGCAAAGGGAAAAAAAACATGTTATCCTTAACATTATGACCATGAAACCTGTGCCTGGAGCAGTTTTGACCAGCAAGCTGTAGATCCCCTTACTTTGATCTTAAAGCTTTGCTACTATGCTGTCAATGAAATAAAAATTTCAGTGGGAAAAAAATCCAGGGAGGAAAAACTCTCAAAGAAAATACCTTCACTTTGCTTATGTGCTTGCTGTGTCGATGCCAGCCAGAATCACAGCCCCTTGGGTCGCTGGATGACATCTCAGCCAGCCCAGGTCCATCTGGGGACTTGTGGATGTACCAAGGCCCTGCTCACACACACCAGGACCATTTGCACTCATCCAGTGGCTCAGAATTGGGATTTCCTGCTTACGTGACCCCCTTCTCCAGCAGGTGCCTGGCTTTGGGATAATGTCGCTGTGCCTCCTCCAGCTGTGTGAGGGAAATGTGGCAGCTGAGGAGCTGTTAGCCAGCATTAGGGTGTGCAGATGGCGAGGGACCAGCAGGCTGCTCCCAGCAGGGTGCTCGAGCCCTGGGCACCCAGCTGCTGCTCCTGCTGCGGCCCCGGCACGGCCAGCCGTGGAAACCTCTGCATGAGGAGGGCTCCCTCAGCTCTGTTGGTGTCTATTTGAGGGAAGGAGGAAAACACAAAGAAAAAGCAAGACAACAAAGTGGATGGGATTGCAGCCACCTTTTACAGCTCCTGGTGCACTGCACTGAAGTGACACTTGCCGTATGAAGAAATTTGTTTGGTATAGCCCAGGGCCCTGCACACGAGCTGCATAACCTTAAAAATCACTGCACAAAGCATCGCAGCAGGAACACAGGTCAGAGCTTTTCTGCGGGAGATGTTTCAAAGCCGCCCGCTTTTGTTCTGCCTGAGGTCAAAGCCTCCAGCAGGGAGTAAGCGAGGAGTGCTGCGGGGCAGGGGATGCCGCAGCCGTGCCGGGCTGCGTTCAGCCTGGACATCAGCCCTTGGACAGACCTGGACAAGCATTGCCCCACAGGAAAAACCTCACTGCATGTCCAAGCCTTGAAATCATTGTTCTGCTCAATCCCTAGGGAACGGCTAGGCCTGGGGGAGCCTGAGGCCAGAGCAGGCCCATGAGGGCCCTCCCACTGGAGGTGCCCTGCCCAGCTCCGTGCGGCTCAGCCCTAAATCAGCATTTGGTCGTTGTCTGCATGGGCTCCAACAAGTGGCACTGACTGCTCCCCACCGCCACCACCCCCACGGGGCTCCCTTCCTCCTGTGATATAGCACAGCAGCATTTTGGAGGAGTCTTGGTGTGGCTCACACTGCAAGGTTTAACCTTGCAGCAGGGACTCGTCCCGCAGATCAGATGTGCAAACTCCTGCCTCTGCTGCTACGCACACAAGTCCCAGGGATACGTGTTATGTATTTGCAGAAGTGTGCTCACCACCAGGCACGGGAAATAAAGGTTCCCACCGCATGAACAAACCACAGCTAAGATGACCAGCAAACATTCATAGTTTTTAATTCACACCAGTAATAAAATTGCATTACATTTTTCATAAAATAAATGTTCCAGTTTATATACAGAAAACAGACTGTACAGAGCCCTCCCCCAGACCCCAAAAACTCACAAACATACAGGCAATGCAGTGCTCAGCTAAGCAGGCACAACTGTACATCTAAAATTGTAACTGCTTTGTGTTGGGGGGGAAAAGTACTACAATGTATATAGTCCTCTCTGGACCAAGAATTAAAAAAATATTGCAGGCAAGCTGACAGACGCCTCGCTGCTGGTGCGGCCGAGCGTCCATCCACAGTGCTCCAGCGAAGCAGGGTTTGTTATTGAACCTGGGACTCGAAGCTCCCGTTCAGCTGCCCTTCCTCATAGTCCATCTGACACAAGATCATGTTGTTCTTCAGGAAAAATTTGTCTCCCACACAGAATCTGGAACACAAAAAGAGTCAACCTGTCTCAGTATAAACAGGATTTTTTTTTTTTTTTTTTGAACCAGGTGATTTTATTACAGAAGAAATAGAAACAAAGGTTTAACTTGTCCAGCAAAAGACACCCCATTATAATAGCAAAGGTAGCACCTTGCCTTTGCTGCACCCACGGGCTAGAGCAGAGGATACCTGAGGCAGTTTGGGGCCAAAGGCAGGGGGAGGAGGCCAGGAGCAGCTGAGAAGGCTATCCCTGCAGATGGGAGGTTTTAGGAAATCAAGCAGGTGATATCTTACGCAGAGCCTATGTGAAGCTTGTGCTGGTATCCATATTTTCACAGCTCCCTCAGGTGAGGCAGTATTTACACTAATTTCCAGGCAAGGACTGGCTATTAAGTCCTTCCTCACCCCCTTGTGTACAGTGCTGAACAATAAATAGAAATTTCCTGATAGCTGGACTCCTAACCTTTATCTTCATTGAGCGAAGGGCACTGCTCTCTATATACCATGTAAATTGTTCTGTTTGTATTGAGGTTGACAGAGAGGCTTGTGATATTTAACAATTTTATTTGACCATTAAGGTCAGAAAAGTTCCACATATAGTATCTGAGAGGTATAAATTGACAGCCCATAGCTTTTTCACCCTGTCTGCTTGCTCTGGAATTAGAAGCTAATCTTTTCTTCTTAAGATAACACACGATGCCCTTCGAGCCCAATCCAGGGGCTGTTTTTTGCCCACCATGCTGACAGGATGATGGCCAGACAGAGCACAGTGCGACCTCAAACGCCGCATCCCGTAACCCACAGCCTCATGCCGGAGGGCAGCTGATCCCACAGGGACACCCCGCTGCAGGGCCAAGAGTTTAGGGGGTGCTGAAGGAAGATCGGGGGAGATTATCCTGGCCTCAGAAGATTTAGAGGACCTCAAACTCCTGCTTGCTCTTAGGCAGAGCTCTGGCAGGGACATTGGCAGCTCCTTGTCTAAAACACTTTCTAGATTTGTAACCCAGCTACCTATGGGCAACACATCTCCACAGAAGTGCATGTTCTGTGCTACAAGAGCAGGAGAGGTCATTTTAGAGCTCCTTCAAATCTCTGACATGAGGACAAGCTGCAGATAAGATGACTCATTTGCTGACAGTACAAAGAGAAGTGGGAACCAGTTCTCACTTTATATGATTTCACTGGAGACCTACCTTCTTCCCACTGTGGCGTGTGCTTTGGTAGTTCTGAAGTTCATCTATTTATCTGTATTAAAAAGCTCAAAATGAATCTCACTTTAAATTAACAACTTTTAAGCTAAAAATTGTATTGTGCACACACTCCAGAAAACCACATTCCCCACCAGCAGTTTACTCACTCTAATTAACAACACAGCAGCTTGTGTTCCGCTGCTTGTCGTTACCTTAAGTACAATGTAAATCTCCAGGAAGAGAAACACAAAAATGGCTCGTCCCCAGCATCATCACCAGCTGCCTCACGTCAACCCTGGTTTGGGTCTGAAGGAGCAAGAGAAGCTGGAGGACTAGGGAGCTGGAGTACGTACGTGTGGGAGCACTGAAACACACAGCAAGGGGCACCCAGAGACCCCCTGACAGTTTGGGAGAAGGGCTTCATTCACAGGAAAGGAGACTTTGCCTCTTTGCACCTGCAGACCCAGTCTTGAAGCTAATGAAAACACTGCATTCTCTGTATAAATATTAGAGACTTTGCTGCACTGGATTTAACACTCTGTACACAGACACAGCCTAGCTAATAAAGAAGGGTAAGCAAGCTGGAAGAGGACTACAGGAGAGAAGTCTTTACAATCAAATCTTTGCATAGCTGGAGAAATAGGCAGGGTTACTGATTCCAAACTAGCTTTGGCATCCACCTTTGCAGTTTTGACTCAGGTTTACTTAAGCCCACGATTCTGCTTCAGCGTGCAGTGTTGCTGTTACAGGAACACTTTCAGTCTGCCCTTTCGGGCCCAAATCTCTTGAGGATAAGTCATAAGTGTTTGTAGCTTTCAGATCTAAGCCAAAAATAACAACTTACACATAGCTCTATGCTGTCTACTCAGCACGTCTTCCAGAAAAGCTCAGCTTGCCCCAAACCGGGCAAATCCCTCGTGCACCAAAGAGCGACTGTCAGCCAGGTGGGACTGCCTGGGCCCTACCAGTGGCAGTGTACGTGGGGTATGCGAGGGGCAGAGCACCTTGCTCCGAGGGCAGTAACAGTGCACGCAGCCTCAAAAGGCAGAGAGCTGCCTCCGAGCCTTTGTAGAAAGATGAAATTTCAAAGAAAACAGCTCCCATCCTGAAATGGAAACTAGGCCGTACCAAGCCTTTATGTGACAGGAGGTAGTGTAAAGCAGGGATGTGGTGACAAATCCTCATCCTGCAGGCTCCCAGCACTGCTGTGCACACAGACCAGAGGGGCTGCTTGCCTCTGCTAGGAGGGATGCATGAGATGCCCCCTTCCTAGTGTTGGGGGGAGCCTGGGAACAGCCCTCTCCTGCACTGGGGAAGGAAGCCTGAGGGCCGAGCTCAGCAGCACCGTGCAATGTGCCCAGTTCTGGAGAAAAACCTCCCAAAGCAGCAATTTCAGCTGCGTGAAGGAACAGCATCCTGGGGAGGGAACGGACCAGCTCTGCCTGCAGCCACATGCTGCTGAACAGCGACCACAGCCCTTGCAGAAGTGTAGCTGTGAGCAGCAAAACGAAGAGCGGGCAAGTGGTTCAGCGATGCTGCTGGCGAGCAGCGGCGGCCCAGGGCCAGGAGCCACTAGATGTCAGTGCCGCCTCGGCGCTGCCACCGCGCAGGGAAGCCGCCAATATTAATAGGAGAGTTTTCCACCTCGAGCAAACACCGCCTCCGTGCTCAATAACGTGATGGAGTGCAACCACCAGAGCTGCAAACCGCTCCTCTAATGCTCCTCGTCCCTGCTCCGGCACGAAGCGGCATGCTGCATTTATCCCAGCGACCAAAATCCCCATCAATGGACAGGGAAGAAGGACCAGGCTCCAGTTTGCATGGTCCCATCGGGTTAGTGGGAAAGGTGGAGGAGGTTTGTGTGGTATGGCATCCTGTAGAGCCATGTCATTGGAGGTCCTACTGTGGCTTTTGTTTGATGGCAAGCAAGTGGTAAGTTTTTAAGTCAGGCTTTATCTTGACTTTCACAGAATAAAAGTCTCCATCCTCCCATGAGTTTTGCCATCTTTTGCCCCTTGCTGTCTCTCTCACGCCTTCACACAGGCCAAATCATTGCCTTCTAGTTTGACGTAGTTTAATCTTCCACCAGTGTAGAAGATGCATCGTGTGCCTTAAGCACAGCCTTCGGCTCCTGGGCAGGCACTACGGCTTGTCTAAATGAGCAGCAAGAACAGCAAGTGCTTTCGGTTCTGTCTTTGACCAGGCTGGCTGGCTGTATCAAAAAGGGATACTGAATGACATCTGACTCCATGGGCTTCCATGCTGCCTACAATCACCAACAAATAGGGCACTGGGATGATTTTTCACAGCCCTCCCAGATTCAGCTAGCTACAGATAAGTCCATGGGAAAATTTTGCATGACGCCCATTGTTATACACTTTGATATGCATTTTTCACTGGGTTAAACCCAGCAGAAATACCCAAATCCCATTTAAAGTTGCACCAAGATCCCCTGTTAATTACACAGCAACTTAGGGGACTTGTTCCTAGTGCTGGAAAGGGCTTATCTAGAGTATTGTTCTCCTGCTTCTCCCTCTTTCTCCTTCTTCTCAGCCCTCCCCAGTTTTGAGGGTGCCAGAAACCTTATTTAAGCAAAATAAAATTAATCCGTTTGCCAGAGGACATCCATTCTCCATCATCTGTGTTCTGCGAAGAGGGTAGCTGCTGAAAGGACGCTGAGGCAGTTTGTTTCATTCAGCAGCAGCTGTGCTGCGTACAACAGCATCCAGATCTGCAGTCTTTATGCCCCTCTCGCCCCCCCAGCTCCCACCAGCTCCGGGGGGATTTGCAGGAAAGGCCACAGGTACTCACACAGGCAGCCTATTGTGCCAACCCGAGCCGTGCCAGCGGGCTGCGAGCCCCCGAAAGGTAGTGTGGGTCGTACATTTCCCTGTTTTGCAGGCAAAGGTATAAATTAGCTCGTGTTTGTGTGTATAATAACTGTGTCCTTACCGCTGGTTGCAGAGCTGACAGGCAAAGCAGTCCAAATGGTAAACATTATCTCTGGCCCTCATCACCATCTCAAAGGCAGGGATCAGTTTACTGCAGGCAGCGCAATTCCCGGTGGTACCAAAGAGCCTGCCAAAGAAGCACAATCATTAGAAGCCATTTTAATTAAATGGTGGAAGGACTAATTAAGTGTAATTAGCAGTATCAAATACTGTATTGCACCAATAAATAGAAGTTGCAGTCTCCATTTCGCTGACCAGCCAGTGTGCGGGAACTTGGGCTAAAACTGCCTGGTGAGCAGGCTCTGATTGTCAAGATGAAAACTTCATTTGCTTTGCAAGCCCAGGGCTAATTTGCTGTCTAATGGAGAACAGCATTAAACACTCGGTGTGCTATTTCGGGGCTCACAAAATTTCAGTCAAAAGCTCTCTTTGCCCCCAGGGCTGGGGGAAGGTGCCCGGAGCTGCCCTTCCTCCTTGCTGTGGCCACGGGCTGGCGAGCTGTGGCACCCCTGGCCAGCAGCGCTGCCGGGGGGCTTGCCAAGAGCCTCGCTCACCTGCTGTTTAAGAGGCAAAAACACAATTTCTCTAGCAACGAGCACCAGAGCGTTTGGCAAAGCATCTCAAGGAGGGCAAGCCCTCCTCCCTGGCTGTGTCCCCTCCTCTGTGTCCCTCCCGGGAGCCAGCTAAGCCCTTCCGCCGAGGCCCAGCCGGCGTGCTCAGCCGTTCCACTTCAGCTCCCTGGTGCTCGAGGACAGCCCTACAGCACTGGAGGCTTTGCTACTTTCATCTTGCCTTTCACTATCTGTCTCCCCAGATGTCTGCTGCTGTTACAGCTCCTGCCGGGGGACTCAACCACGATGGCAGCATCCTTCCCACGGCCCCGATCTCCGAGGAGCTCCTGCAGGCCCATGTAGGCCACCACTACGCGAAAGCCAGGCAAACCAGCCGGGGTGTGAATCAACAGGCCAACAAAACCACGTTCCACCTGCATCTGCGGTCAATACACACATGGCCAGTTACTTGGCTTTGGAGATGACACGAGCTGTGCTCGTGCAAGGAGGTGTCTCCTGCTGCACGGCTGTGCAACGCGTCGCTGCCCACAGACAGGTCTGGGCTCGGGGCTCGTTTCAAGCCACTGGTTCTGGCTGATTCCACAACACACAGACGAGGAGCATCAGGAAAATCCATAACCAATTTCTAAACCTGCAATTTGCCAAGCTAATCAATACTAATTATTACTGGCCAGTAATTGTGAACTAAACCACTCAGCGATGTTATAGAAACCTCCGCATAACTCTCCCGCCCTCGCTGTGCTGTGCCACCAAAGTTAGCTTGCTCCTGAGCTGGAGAAAAAGGCTCCCCTTATATTTCATGGGAGGTGGTACCAGCAGCCTTTCACCCCACCTGCTGGGAAAAGCCCGAGACTTCCTCTGAAGCAGCAGCAGCATGTTTTCCCTGAAACAACAGGAACCAAACAGAAGCACTTGTGCTACAATGGGGCAGGAGAGGAAAAACTGCAAAGGGAGCGCTCCAAAATCCTCCCCCAAGACTCCATCACAGGAGGGCTGAAAGGCAGAGGAAAGCCCCGGCACTCAGCACCCGCTCGCAAATCAAGCCCTGATGCAGCCATCCGCGTTCCCTCCCTCCCCCAGCGTAGCTGCGCCCTTGCACGAGTGCCTCCCTTCAGCAGAGCAACACCTGACAGCTTTGCTGTGGTTTTGCCGTTTTCCACAAAACCTGGTGTACGTTTTTAGAGCGCCCAAGTCACAGCAAACTCAGAAAAAAAAAAAAGAAAAAAAAAAAAAAAAAAGAGCCCAATACATTAGGCAGGGAAACTGGGAGGTTAATCCTAGATTTGCTCTGTGCCCAGCACTGCTACGCGCACAAGTATAAAATATCCATTATTCATTAGCATCACAGTTGTGTGGAGCTCAATCTAGATTAAACAAAATAAAGGGGCCCCAGACAGCACCATTTGCATTGTTAAGCAGGCGCTTTTCTTCAGCCTTCAAATAGGAGACTTTTCTAAATGGAAATGATGGGGAAATTTGGACAGATGTTCACTTAACTATTTAAACAGTTAGCTTAAGAAACATGAAAAATGTATTTGGCATCGTATTCACCTGTCTCCTTTCAGGGGGCTGGGGGTAAACCAATTGTTAAACAGCTTTGACTGTTTGCATAAGATCTGAAGCTTATGTTCTGTCCAGCTGAAATCGTGTTGCCTTCTAATGTCTACATAAATGTAGCTCCCAGCTAGTCCGTACGCTAATCTTTTTCTCTTCCATCAAGTTTCACAGCCCTCCATTCCCTGCCTTTCCCAGCCGATGAACATTTCACACTTATCCTAGCACTTCCTAATTTTAATCTGCTTTTCAGGGAGTGACTTAGAGCCCTGTATATTCAGCATGCTTCTAAAAATATGCTGCAACTTGTAGCTCAGTGAACATGAAACAAACATTTTTTTAATCTGCTCGAACAAAATGAACACGGACTTTTGCCTTTTTTCCTCGCCTGTAAAAAAAAAAATAAAAATAAAAATAAAAATTGCCACCTCTGATACCTACTTACCCAGCAGCTACTTGAGCTGAAACTTTCTGAGGTGGGGAGCTTAACATTGCTGGAGGAGGGAAGGGAAGAAAATCCTCCACCACCAGCCCCATCTGTGGTTAAATTTAAAATAACCCCACACGAGCACACTGATCTGCATTCTGTCCCCCAGACACCTTCGTAACAGATGCGATACTCTCACACACTCACGCACACAAAGTTTAAGCGCATTAGAAAAATCTATCAGAAGATGCTCAGCATCTACTTACCAGCTTGGTGCCATTGGCATAAAAGAAGCTGGAAATACAGAAAGGGTTCGGTCTGGAGTTGTTTTGCTGCTTCTAAAAATACCATTTTTTTCAATCTTGCTTTTGAAGATAAAAGGCAACAATTTTTAAGTACAGATTTATTCCCCCTTATGTAACAAGGCAACCTAGCCAGCTTGTAAATAAGCACAGACTATGCAGATTTAAAATTTAACACAATTAAACTTTTACCCTGTGGTAGTAATTATGTTTAATGGCTCTTAGCCTGAACTTAACCATGTCTATTGTTGTCAGCCAGTCTAAAAGCAGGAGTTTGTCCAAGGACAATTTTCTGTAGTTTATAGGCACACTAAAAACCCTGCTACGCGCTGTTCTCATTGGCCATTGATGTCAGTGTGTATAGTAAAAATTAAAGCTAATTGGCATACAGCAGCAGCAGCGAATGCAAATGAATTAATGGGAAAAGAGGGGAGAGCTCTTGGAAGCGGTATGCAACTGTTGAAGGATGTTTTTTTACAGAAAGTCTTGTTTGGACTGAAGTATAGTCTTCTGCACAATGATCCAGACCTCATGAGCTCTGTGAATACGCCTCAAGTTAGTTCAAGGTATTAATTCAAGGTATACCTAAAGCCATCAGCACCCTGCAGGTCTGGGGGGAGAAGAGAATGGCAAAGGGTGCGTAGTGTAGGAAAATGGGTAGAAACTTCTTATAAAATGACATTAAATTTAGCACCTTTTTTTTTTTTTTTTTTTTTTTTTTTTCCTTCTCAGACCAGAATGTGCAAGTTGGCTGAACTGAGAAACCAATTACCTATTTCTGTCATCACTACAAACAACGAGCTGTGTTAGTCACTGGCTGCAAGGAGGGAATCCTCACTCCTCCTCCTCTCTGGCCTGGTGTCTGGCTAGCTTGTAGCTCGCAAGCAAGGAAGAAGAATCTTCCCTCTGCATAGAGTGGAAATTTTGGAGCCGCTGACTTCACTAAAGGAAGCAAAAAAAGAGGGACCGGGATAAGCACTTGTAAATAATGAATGGTACAGAATGGATGGGTTGTGAGGGTTTTTTTGTGTTGTTTTTGAAACAATACGAGAACAAGACAAGTTCAAAATTAAACTGCTGAGTTGAGACTGATAATTCCCCAAAACAATAGGCTTTGTCAACAGTGAAAGCTGAGAATTATGAGTTGGAAAAGGAATAAACACTTATCTACAAATAAGTACCTACATTTTTTACATGCAAGTAGTTACCTGCACAACTATATTTCTCTCCATATTTATATACCCAATTATCTGGATAGATAGGTTTTTGAAGAGGTACGGACCCCATGCTCATACCCTTTCTCCAGCTCGTAGGTAAAGCAGGTTTTCCCATACCCCTTTCCCTTCCTGCCCTGTTTATTCCCTGTTTATTTCCTAGATTCATCAGGACCGCTTAGAACCAGGCTCGCTTCACCTACCTGGAACTCATTGCTACGGAAAGAAAGGATTTCCCCCTGTACTACTTGAAACAAACCAACTCGCCTTACAGTGAGGATAGCTTGTACCAGCTTTCAATCAGAATTTTTCCTGTCTGAGCATGTTATAAATATACTGAGCTACACATCTGGTTTGAGCAGAGTACTGAAGGTGCCAATAATTGCAGGGAAGCCTGAACATCACTTGAAAAGATGAAAAGGGGAAGCTTAAAAGCGACTTCAGACCTGAGGTTCCCAACTTCCCTGTAATCAGCATTCGTGTAATATTCAGAGAAAGCCTTCACGAGCGGCATTTCAGCAGGGTAAATACATCGTAGCTGGTGCACCCTCCTCTCCAGGAGGGCTGCAGTGGGAGGTCACATCAGCTGCAGGAAAGGAAATGCATTTTGATACTGATGAAGCTGGTCAGGCTGTCCTCTCATGATGCCTTCAAGTTCAGTCCAAAGGAATTTCCATCTTGCATGCCCAAGGGTTTGTCACTCCCAGACGGCGCAACGAGAGGACTTAAAACAAGGGCCCCTGGCTGGGTGACCACACTAGCTCTGAGATCACTGGGCATAAACTTCAAGGTTGCTCAAGGGCATGTGTTTTCAGTTGAAGAACTTGTACGAATGTTCACTTATTTTTACTCCTTTTGTCTCTTCCTCCATATTTTCTAGAGATATTTACAGTGGGCCTGGGGCTCTTATCACAGGTAGAAGTCCTGGTCTTCCTCTCCTGTCCCAGCCTTCCTGTAGTGTAACTGATGCCACTGGCCTTACAACCCATCTTGGCTGCCTCTGCAACTGCTGAGCACTTGTTGAGCACCTCCTCTTAGGAGAGTTTAAGAACAGCAGTCAGAAAGCTGCAAGTTTGAAAGCACAAGAGGCACGGCAGCATTTCACAGCCGGGAAAAATACTCCACGTAAGCCTTCCGCCTCACTGGGAGGTTGTGCAGGGAAAAAAAAAGAAAAAGAAAAAGAAAAAGAAAATAAAAAGCAAGAGAACAAAACATACGTTGCTTGTTTATCCTGAAAAGCACAGGCTGTGAGGAACTCCTGGACCAGATAGTATGAAGAAAAAAAAATCTGTGTTTTAACATCACAAAGCACAGCAATGCTGCCAATGCCAAGACACACTGCATTTTGAGCCTAATTAATCCTCCTTAATCTGTACAGATACCAAGCGTAGAAGTGAGGGTATCCTATGTAGCATGCAAGACGCTCCCTGTTGCGATGCAAGAACAGCACTTTGATTTAGCAGCACTTGCAGGCTCTGAGCAGACACCATTTGTTCAGGCACACTGCATTTCTGCCTCCCCTCCCACACTGAACGTGTCCCGTGAAAAAGCAGGCAGTGCACACATGCACACCGTGCCCCTTTGGGGGAAAAAAAAACCTGAAATACCTTCCTCCCTGCCTCAAGGGGTTGCAGATGCAGCAGTTTGTGTAAAATGGCTTTTCATAATCCACAACAAAATTACGCCCTGCACCTCTGCAGGAGACAGGACAGTATCAGACACAGAGCAGAACCTCTAGAGGGCTGCCAGAGTGATTCACTAACAAAATGAACCTGCTAGGGACATTTAAACAGAACAAAACCCAGTATCCAACAACTGGAAACCCCAGCACTGGACAGGGGGCTCTTCTGGCCTCAGAGATGCCCGTGGTGGCGTGCAGTAAAGGTGGAGTTAAAGCCCCCAGGATGCAAACAGCACCGCAGTGTGCCAGTGCCAGGGGCTGTTGGGGTGCCCAGGGCTGCTCTGCCTGCCCCAGGCACTGCCACCACGCTCGGGTTGCAGCATCGAGCCATGCTGAGTTTCCAACGCTGATCAAAAACCCGTGGGCAGCTGGAGAAAAGAATTTCTACAAAATCCACTGAGGACAACATCAGGACTTCCCAGAAAATCCTCTCTCTTACCAATTCACCATCATTTTTTAATGCAGATTTTGCACTTTCTTTAGAGTCTAATTAAAGCCCTAATCAATTTAAGCAATGGAAAACTTTCCCAACACCAGCACAGCAAACACGCCGCAGCAACTGCTGTGCCCCTGTCAAAGCGATCCTGACCCTCCTTTCCTCATGCGAGGGCACCACACCGAGTAAAAAGGAAAAATTACATTCTTCATCAACACATCACAGCAAAACTTACGTTGTCAGATCCTCCTGGGAAATCCCGGTGTGACACCCAAGCCGTGCCCGTGACCTGGAGCTGGGTGAATGTTTAATTACGCGCGGGAAGACGAACGTGACTCTGCTGCACAGGGGCTGCGAGGAGCCTCCTGAGCTGCACGCTAAGCTGCTCCGTCCCTTAAGCAGCCTCTCCAACAGCATTTGCTTATCAAAAATAATTAGAGGTAGAAATGCTGGAACTGTGATTATGAAACAAATGGTAAATCTATTTGCTCAGATGAAATGTATCGAAAGATACATCTTGACACAGCTGGAGACTGAGGTGATACCGCAAGGATAACAACTCGAGATCCAATTTCATCTTTCATGATTAAAAAATGAGCAAGAAAGCGTTTTATGAAATGTGAAGGTTAACAAATGTTCCTTCACAAGCAATGACGACAGTTTATCTTTCGAAACAAATGATCGGGCTGTGGTCTGCTAGCAGCTCCTGAAATACATTTGAAAGATTTTCAAAGATTTGCCCGCTGAGGACGACTGCGCACGGCGGCCAGCCCGAGGCGGCACCACCACCACCACCACAGCTGGCTGCGACACGGAGGGCAGGAACCAGCTGCTCCCATCACAGCACCATGCCCCGTGCTGGTGACAGAAGCCCCGACATCTGACCCCAACCCTGGTGGTGGCTGTAGAGGAGACCCCGAGCAGGGCAGGGGAAAGCACGTCGCAAAGCACATGTTCCCCAACGCCTTGATCAGACGTTGGACTTCTGATATGAAAGACGCAGGTATTTGCAATTATGGCCTCAAAATCAACCTAGCTTTTAATTTTAGCTTCTCGAGTGATGGTTGACCTACTGAACATCAGCACGATATTTGACACTGGCCTCATTCGAGGCATACAGAAGAAGTGGTCAACAATTCCTTGACTGTCCTCCAAGCACAGCACTCACTTCTTGATGTGAGTACAGTGTGAGATACAAAACCTTATTTTTAGCAATGAATGCTGCTAAAATTTGGCGAGTAGAATAAATATCATGACTTTTTTAGCAAGGTAAAAAAGCTGTGGATAGAGACTCTAAAACTATATTAAAGGGAAGGAATTAAATATGATGGAAATGGGTAATTCTACAAGAAGAACAATTCAAATTACCAGGAGTGAACTGACAGAACAGAGGATGGTGGCAGCAACTTCAGTTCCTTCTATTAATAGAACTAATAGTTAAAATTGGGAGAGAAAGAAATTCTATGCATAGAAGGCAACAGGAGATGTTTTAAAGTAAAAAAAATAATAATAAAAAAAATCCTTTATGCTTCCATAAAACAGAGGGCTGTATGGCATTGCTCCTTATTGCTATTCTAGGACCCTGAGAGGGTGCCTTATCAGCAGGAGGACGGAACCCAGGAGTGCAGCAGAAACCCCCAAAGTGAGTATCAACCTGAATTTAATTAGCAGGAACACAAAACATCACAGCTGTGAAGCTGGCTGAACAGCTGAATGCCAGTTAACAGCTGCGTTACAGAACTTACACTATTCCTTCCTACCCAGCTCCAGGTCAAATTTCCTGGGTTATGACAATTACAGAGCACCTCCCAACAGCAACAGAAGTAAAATATTTCTATTGGTCAAAGGTGCTCTAAGAGACTATATTACTCATAATACCTAACGTTTCCTTAGCACAGAGAACGTCTAGCTCAGTTTTGCTCTTCACAATTTAACCATTCTATGCAGATAGTAACAGACTCCCCCCCTTGGCTGGTCAGGGATTATTCTAACCCAACAAATAAAGGCAGAGGAGCCTACAAAACCCCTTTCAGGTCCAGGACAAGTTTGCTTCGAAGACCCACTGCTGCTGTGACAGAAGCTGCATGGCCATGGTAGAACACTATCCTCAACTGTTGCCTTCCATATTTCACATCACGAATTGCCCTCTCTTCTCAAAGCTGGGATGTGGGCTGCTTCTTGGAGTCTGCAACTCCTGGCTTCTTTCCTACCTCTAAGCACAGACTTGTCATGTGCCCCCCAAAGTTTTGTCATCTACGGCCCAATGAGAAGATCCCAGATTAAGCTTTTCTACCTCAAAGCAGTATTCTTGTGATAAACCACAGAAAGAAAGAGATGTTCCACAACTGCAGTGATAAAAAGTTCTTCCAAGTTTAACATCATCAATATTGCTCTCCTTTGGTAGTCTAACATGTCTGATTTGATGCTGCATGTTATTTTTGTTATGAAACTAAACCAAATATAAATCAATACAGTGTTCATTAAATGGATGGGTAGCTTGTAGGTCTCAAAAAGCAAATGTGAATGGGAATCACCACCCAGCTGATGAATTTCTAGTAGGGTTCTGCAGCGCAAGGAAGAACACTGAGTATCTGTCTTTCAGGTCAGAATAAAATTGTTGTTTTGTTTTAAAATTAAGTAATCAAGTGCACATATGACGAAGTCTAGAGAAATTATAAATGATAAAAAAGAGGAGGGTGGCTGATGGAGAGACCTAGATTGTTTGGCAAGCTGGGTGCAAACAAGGTATGTGTTTTAAGACCATCACACATAAAGAAACATTCCAGAAGCTAATGCAGCCTGTACTTTCTGGAAGAAAGATTATTTCTAGAAGCAGCTCTTCTGAAAGACTTTGGGGGTTCCTGTGATTAGCAGTTAACACATTTCAACAGTGCGCAAAAATCCTTGTGTGGACAGGATGTTTTTGTATACTGCCTTGCTGAAAGGCAAGGTGGCAGCTCTCATATAGCAGCTATTAGACTTATTTCTTCTATTTGGCTCCATCTTGTTTTAGAAAGAGAAACTTCCCTGTTTAAGTTTGCTCAGAAAACTTTTCTAAAGATTTTCAGGAATATGTTTTACACTGAAATACATGAAGTATCTGATCATTGGGACCAACCTAGCCACCACCTGCACACCACAAGATCAGCCTCCCTTTCTGAAACCAGTGTGGTGGGTTTTGTTTTGCTTCAGGTGTGTTTGCTGGTTGAGGTTGCACAAGAAATACTGTCAGTGCTTTAGGAAAAAAAAAGAAAACAAGCACTAGCTGGATATCAAGTACGTCCTTCTAAAGGAAAAATAAAATAAAACTTGGAGTGTTTTGCAGTGTGACCCTCATAAGAATGGTTGCATTAGGGCCGCTGCCTTACTAAAATTCATTTGTGCTTATCTAAAGTATTTTGTGCAAAAACCCTATACACACTAGGCAAAAAATCCCATGTGTTGTTATGTATTGCAGACGCAGACTGTCAGGGTAGCTGTAACTCAGAGTTAGCATTGGTCTCTGCAGACTACCTCATGAACAAAAAATTTTTTGAAGTTGATCTGTAATTTTGGAGTGTTTTGCTCTGTTTACTTAGCAAAGAGACAAGAGCCCCATGGGAGGAACCTTGCTGAATATAAGCACTAAAAGTCTGTGTAAAAGTCAGCACTGAAAGAGAAAAGAAAAAGCTAAAGGTCTGGTCAGATCAAAGATTCATAGAATGTCAGTCGTAAAGGAGCACAAATAACATCATAGATATGCAAGAAGAATTAATGGCCTTAATTTTCTCAGCAAGCCCTTTTTGCTGTTTGTTGGTTCAGAATAACAGAGTTAAGCCACGCCATCCTCCTTCTATCTTGACCTAAAGATAGGATGACACCTCACTGACTATACTAGGTATGTTGAGTGCAAACCAAAAGCCACGCTCAGACAGGGAAGGAACTCCAGCCTCTTCGGGGCAGGGCTGACCATGCACAAGTACACATTTTCACAGTAGGGGGCTAGAAAGACAAACAGCTAGCAGCAAACCGAGAGGCTTTGGGAAGAGCCCCCGGTACATTCCTCTATTTACCTCAGGTAATCTCTGCGGCAAAGAATGAGATTTGCTTTTGTGTAAAGAGTTGATCCAACCTCTCCAAGACGACAGTCGCAGCAGGCACACTTCAGACAGTCTTCATGCCAATACTTATCCAGGGCCTTCAGCAGGTACCGGTCCTTGATCTTCCTGTTGCAGCCAGCACAGCCCTTCTGCTTCCCTTTGGGTTGCACGGATAACATCGGCACACCTGCAACACCAACACAGCAGGCACGTTAGACAATACCCAAACAGCTCAAAGAGGCTGCCTGCATTCGGGGCAGCACCGTGAGCTGGAGCAAACACATCTGTGAGCAAACATGGCTGTGGCCTTCGTTACAAGGATCTCCCATTGCAGGAAGCCGAAGGCCAAAGGAAGGTAAACGTAGGCTTCGTTTGCTGTTGCGGGGTAGGCAGGAACTTGCAGGAACACACTTCTTTCCTAAGGGTAGGACTGACACAAAAGCACCAGACTTTTTTTAATTAACATTTCTGCAGCAGAATAAACTGGCAGCCATTTCAACATTTTTTCCCCCTCATTAGTAGTACCCTTGCGCTGTTAATTACCGGCCACAGGCAATTACAAAGATCAGAAGGGACGCCAGTGCGTGCACCCCAGCCCAACAGCTTGTCCAGATCAAGCTGGGGGGCGTGTGTGTGTGGATGTACAAGATGTGGTATACTGCTGGTTTCCCTCCTTTGTAAACCCCACTGGCCACAGAGGCCCCACTGAAGGCTAGAGCCATCCCTGGGCTGCTCTAAAATCAACGCTACTCAAAAGCCTGCTGGACTGCTGAGAATACCCCAACCAGAGGCTCCCGGCCAGCCGTGAAGCCACCCTGCTTTGAGAGCATCAAGGCAGTGCCTCCCACCTCCTCTTGTACCCCTGGAGCAGGCAGTGAGAAGCCAGGCCTCTTCTGCCCTCCAGAAATCCCTGCTGGGGCTGCAAAGCAAGCACGAGCAAGGCGAGAGGTGGTGACAGGATACTCAAGTTCCCGAGCCGGAGAAGGGCCCTGTCTAGAGCAGCAGGGGTCACTGGTTGTATACCCTTACCCGAAGTTAAGCCACCATTTCTGTAGCAAGTTGGATGTCCCAGAAAGTAGCAGCTTTATAATGGAATTACGAACAGCCCCTTACCCTGAGTGGAACAAGTCAGTGCCACTGCAGTAAGTGACATCTGCTGCTTGCCTTAGAAACCAGGGTGACCCAGTGGTGGCTAATGCTCAGCACATGTAAAACCTACCACTCATACAGCAATAATTGCTTTGTCAGAGCTGCAAGCAGATGACAATAGCACTTAAGACACCTCTACACAAACAGCGAGGTATTGATCCATCTACTATCAAAGTGGTCTCAGCAGCACGGAGACAGGTCAAGTAACATTCAAAAACTCTTAAGACTTAAAGAGCCCTCCTGCTTTGCTGCAGCACGCTCTGCGACACTGGCAAAGTCAATACTCGCAAACTTTTATTGCATATTTGCCACTGGCATCAAAAGAATTACGTGAAAACTTAAGCCTGTTTTTGACTACCACACATGCAGCCCAGAATGGCCACTCACGCTCGTTCTGCCAGAGGTCCCATGAGAAATTCCACACATACAGCCACGGAGAAATACACTTTTGGGACAGAGGGAAAGATGGGGAAGTCTGAGAAATGCAATACGCAGCACATCATGAGAAAAGACTGCCTTATTCTGAGATGCGGAACGGCACAAACACAAATTTGCATTTGAGAGCTGTGTAAGGTTAGCACCAGTGATGAATGAAAATAGTTAGCACTTACGAAAACTAAGACCTAGAGATAAGAACTGTGTTTTTAGATAGGAGCCCTGGACACCAGTGAGTCATTACACCCCCAAAAGCTGGCTCTCTGAATATGAGCTGCATACCCTCACACGCAGCAGAGGGCTTGTTAGAAGTGGTGTCTTCATGCCATTCTGCTTGCAGGCTTCGTTTCGGTAATTGGTGGTTCCTGCATCTGGAGATGCTGCAGGTTTCAAAATGCAGCTTCTGGATAACCCTCAGATCCCCTCGCATGAGAAGTGCTGCTTAGATGGGGTCTGAGACCATCGGTGCAACTCAGAACACGTCTTCAGCCTGACAGCACCTCCTAGGCCCCTCAGAACCCGCGTGCCGTACCCCTGGATTTCCAGCTGCCTTCACCCGGACCGAGGGGTCTCTTGAGACCAGGGCAGCTGTGTGGGGCTGAAACCCTGTCCGGACCATTACAAGACTGTGGTTTGCTCATCACAGCAGGTTTCCCAAGTGGTAAGCAGGCCTGGAGACAGCAGCACCGCACAGCCGCGGGCTGGCTGCGTGGCGGCGGTTCTTCCCTCAGCGGCCCTGGCTGCCCTCCCTCCCCGCTGCCGCCTCAGTTCCCTGCCATTGCAAGCACACCATTGTCTTAGGAGAGGCTTTTGCGAATAAGGGGAATGTAACACTTTGATTTTCTTCTAATAACTAGCAAAGGAACAGATATATATATTTTTAAACAGTACCTTAAGCAAGGAAAAAAGCTATGTATTTGGTCAGTGTTCAGCAGGGGGCTTTCTAATGAAAAAAGGTACCATTTCAGAGATCATATGATGTTCAAAGCTGCTATTCCCACTCAGATAATAACGAGCAAGGTCAGCCTCTGCTGGTCAGGTTCAGTGTTTTGAAATTACATTTTGGTCTGTGAGGCTTCCCTCCGACATCCAGCCAGCCGGTCTGCACGGAGCGCACACACCGCTACAGAAAGTTGCAGCTGCAATTAGCTGGTGAGTTGACACAGCAGGCAAGGCGTGAAACAAAATTTCAAAAACTGCCAAACTTGATCAGCACAGGTTCCTCGCAGGCTTGCCATGTCATTTGCAAGCAACAAGAGAGCAGCATCTCAAAAGCTTAACCCCTTTCGCAGTCGGAGGCTTGCACAGAGAGGATGCAGCCAGCACCAAGCCCCAGTTTCCTCCTCCTGCCTCCCTTCCAGCAATCCCCAAACAAGCCAGGCCTTGCAGGCAGAAGCTGCCTGCAGAGCTGCTCTTCCTTTTTGGAAATTTCCCCGCTGCAAAACTGCAATGCCGCCTCATTTCCCCATGTAGATTTTTCCCCCCAACATTTAGCAAAAAATACCAAGATGCCTCATTCGTTTTGATCAGGGGCATGGTGTCTGTGTGTCAAGAAGGAAAGGGGTCACCGTAGACAACTTCCACGTGTACCCTATGAGCGAGGACAAGGCAACAAAAAGTGGCAGTGCAGAGCGAGGCAAATTAACAGCTGGCCACTCACCTGTTTAAATACATGATCACAAAGGGAACGCAGATTGACCACGAAATCCTGAAAGTACCATCCACTTCCCTCCCCTCTCCTGTTGCTAGCCATCCATTGCTATCTTTTCTTAGCAGTGGCAGATGAAGCCTTTCTATTTTTGGCTACCTACACTCCCTTCTTTGCCCTTTACAACTTAATAGACTTGCTGCTGGTAAATACAAAACAAAACCTGTTCTGAGTGCTCGGAGCTCCAATGCACATTAAAAAATTATAGACACCACCTCTGGACATACTGAAATTTATGGCTGTGTCTAAAGAGGCTGTTATTGTAGTGAGTAATCTAAACTTTACCTCTATTCACAGCCGGGCAAACCACCTTTAATCAGCCCGTATCTTCTCAGTCGGGGTCCTTCTGTAAAATTATTCCGCTGGCTTTGTAACACAAGTGTCCACTAAGTAGACCTCTAAATTTTTCTAGCCCATTTCATTGATATTTCTATTCAACGTGGCAATCAGCTGCAGTTCCTCTAAGGGCACTGCTCATAAAGCCTCGTTTTTAAGACAGCCCCGAAACTTTTTATAGATGGTAGACCTTTTAAATAACAGTTATCTGCAATGGTCCTATGGCATACGTCTCCACAGCGCTCTGGTCTGCAAGAGAGCTACTGGTCCCTTCTGAAAGCATGGAAGTTCACCACCTAATTTCTTTAATGCAGCTCTAAAGGTTAATTGGTCTGAAAGAGTAATGTGGGACTGCTGGCTAATGATATATGCCTCAAGGCTTTGCAGCTCTCCTGGATTTTCTGCAACGAAGTCCAGCGCATGCAGCACAGGTGATACCACCAGGACGTCGCAGCCCCCCTGCAGCTCCCCGCAGCCCCTCCGCCACGCGAGCCCTCACGACACCCACACAAGCCCAGGGGCTGAAGGCGGCTCCACTCCTCCTGTGCTGCACTGAGCGCCTTGTCGGGGGGCTCCGGGGGAAGTGCCGCCGCTGCACTCCTCATTACTGCTGCAGGAAACTCAAAACAGCCCTAATGAGGAGAGCGAGCGTACAGTACGGGCTGGGAGGAGGGACGTCCTCCCACGTTCCCCAAGGAATCGGGCCAAAATCTTCAATTTGCCATTTATGACAGCTAATTAGTTATTCTATTCAAAATCTTTGCTTTAAATAAAAGAACTAATTATACACAAAGGTCAGTCCCCCACCTCCTGTGAAGCACACATAATTGGCTTATTTCCCCAACATTGTGTGTATGTTTTACACAATGCTTTCAGGCAGATGGCTTTAACTCTTTCCCTCTGCAAGTTTGTTTTTTTTTTTATTTATTTATTCTTTAAAGTTTTCCTCATATTAGCAACTTCTACCATAAAAGCTTGCTCAAAAACAAAGCAGGTAACTAAGAAAAAATAAAAATATCCACTCCCAGAAAAGTTTTTGACAACCACTCGAGAACAGGGCTTCTTACACATCCATATAGCACCTTGCACAACACGGTGCTGGAGTTATGTTTGTGCTCTCCACCACAACTTCCTGCACAAGCAGTGCCTTTCAGACACACTTACCACATTTCTGAACAACCCCTCTGCCAAAGAACACTATAATTACAGGCTTACGTTTTATTATTATTTATTTAAAGTTTTATTGAAATTTACGAAAGCGATTATTATAGGGATGCTGCATTCCAGTGCTAAAAGCAATCCTGGTTTAAAGACCGGAGTTTCAGCAGCTGAGCAATCAAGCCTAGGTTTCAGAGTTCCACTTGAGGGACAATTGTTTATTTCTAGCATAACACTCTTTAAATGACCTGTCCTCCTTTTGCCTGCTAACAAAAAAAAAAAAAACAACAGCATTTGGCTGCAAAAGATGAAAAAGTAACTGAAGAGTAGAAGTAATCTTATTAACTCCTGTCTCATCACAATAAATAAGCTGCACTCTTGTGTCTTTTATCAGAGGATCTTATATCATTTAAAAGCATTAGAGCCCTGCATCACCCATTTAAGTAAATGTAGACAGTCACTGCCAAAAAGATGCAGTGAATTTTCATTCCCTTAAAAAGAAGCTCACTTGGTGTTCCCAGTATTGTGTTACTCACCTTCTATGAATGTTACACTCTGTGAAACAAGGTAAACCATGCGCTTCCACTGAACTGAGAGTACATCATCTTGGGCATCTTCACCAAGCATTTCATTTGAAGAACTATGGCCAGAACCGTGAAAGTCATCTTGTCATCTGTATAGCCAATTAAAACATTACTTTCGGAACACCAAGTACTTGCAACTAAATGCTTACGAACAAGCCTTAGACCATTCATCAAAATTATTCAATGAATAACCACAATCTTTTTTCATTTCCAGTTTCAGGCTGCAATATATAGTAGGGTATTTTTTACAGTGGCTTTAGCAATTCATTTGTGGTATTCTTTCTTCTGTATCATTACTGAATGAATTCCCCAAGCATGGCAAAAAAGTAGTTGGAGTGGGTGCTTAATAGGAGAAACAACATTTTTATCAGTACTTCTGTTTTAACCATGCTATAGACCTCCTTCCAGTAACATAGCAATTTTTTGGCCCTTCAGTTTAGAATAAGCTTTAGTGAAATGTACTGTAGGGTCTAGCTTCGCATAGCAGTTTCAGCTGCCTAAAAGTGATCCAAGGTTTCACGAATGGCTTACCCCACCTCCAATCTCACATGCAGAGAGACCTTACTTTCAAACCATTTGCTCATATAGACAGTGATACCCAAAACAACCATTCTCATCATTTGAATTGGTACTGAGGTAGGTCTTGATTCAGGGCAAAAGGTTTAGAGGTAGAATCTAATTTTCATTTTCCTCCAGTGTTTTGAGATTTCCAGTACATGGTTTAAGACTGTGCTGCATAGCTGGTCTTACCAGAGGATGACCTGTTGCTATAAAGGAACACATGGCAGCAGGACTGAATACAAACCATAATAATTGCTGCTGCAAAACAGTTTCCATAAATCATTTTCATAAGCAACATTTTCCCTGTGCTCATAAAATATGCTTGTTTGAACTTTAATTTTTCATAATTGGCACATGCCCAAAGCTTATTCTTAGCACATGCAATGTTTCAGTAAAATCCATTTTTTCTATTTGAAGCCCTGGGAACAGTAATAAATAAATAAATAAATAAAAAGAAAACACGCTGATTTCTTGTACCTTCAACCTAATCTGAGAACATTTGGATCAAACTTTCTTGGTTTATCACAATTCAGCATCCTGCAACCTAGCAAAGTTCCTGATTTTAGGTGACTAGTTCCCTCATTCAGTTTCTGTAGTAGAAAACACTCTGGCAATGGAGACAATACCCTCAAACCACCTTTCCAGCAGAATGGTAACATCACAGATGAGAGAACATGGTTATTTGGGATGATCAGCCTGGAATTCTTCCCATGTCCCTCACTACTCCACTGGTTTGCAGGTGACTGCTGAAAATATACTAAGATCCCAAGTTTTCTCGTCAAGAGATTTGGGTGTCAAAGAAAACCAATAGAAGAGTTTCCAAGTCAAATGATCGCAAAGATAAAAAACTCATGCTCTTTTCAGCTCACTTAGATAGAGTTGTATGTCCCCTTCCGTGTCCTTTTCCAAAAGGGACATAAAACCAAAGAGAAAAACCTTATATCAAATTAAAATCGCAAAGAGTGTCTGAGAAGTAAAAAACTCAACTCAATTATTTCCTTGCACACATGTAATACTCCACAATCCTGACCTTCTGGGTAAAATGCATTGTTTAACATATTGCTACTGAGGTTTCAATAGATATGCAAAGATGTGTGATGTAGCAGAGCTCAGGTTTAGCAGCGAAACATTAACATCACTCTGACAGATTTGGTACACTATGTCTGTGAATATTTTAAGGAGAATAGAGCTATATCACTGCACGATCATCATCATCTCTTTTCTTCTGCCTCTTTGCAGACACATACAATGTCAACCTAAGCTTTCGGCAACCTTAATAGAATTTCAGTGCCCACTGCCAAATGGCCATTTGATGTTCTGCTCTGTGTACACTGATGAAGCAATCTGTCACAGCCCTTAATGCAGGCAATGATGACTACCCAATCTAAAGCTTTCACAGGCTTAGAGAAATTTCTCAAGACTTTTGGAGCCTATAATAACTTGTGCAATACCACAAAAGAATTGGAATCCTGCTGCTCTGTGTTTAATGAAATATGAATATACTCTTAAATGTTTCTAGAAGAAACCCTACTCAGGCCAAAAGCATATTTTACACCATCAAGCACCAGAAAGTTGTGCTGGCAACTCTGAAATAGCCAATGCTATAGTGATTGCAAGTTATTCTAGTACGAAAGGATCAGCCTCCCCCTCCAAACTTACTGCAAAGCCAAACATTGATGCTTATATGCCCTGCACAAGATTAGTGCAGCTGCACTTTTACCTCTATAAATATAGAGGCACTAAATATTCATTTGCATATTTTCTTCATTTTCAGCAGACAAGTAAAGATTCACCTATAAAGAACACAGAGAGAGTCCCTCTACTTAATGCAATCCTTGTAAGGGAGACAATTGCTGCTGACCTTCTAGAAGTCATGAAATACACCTCCCTAATGAATCAGAAAGATGCAGTTATCCCAAAAACCCAGCCTCTTCTCCCTTTCCTAGCGACAGCAGACCAACCCGTCTGCTATTAAAAGTTGAAAGGAGCAGGGCAGGAAGGAAAGCTATTTCCTTCTCTTCTTGTTGAAAGGAAAAAACACAACACACAGTCCTTTGCAGGACCATTTGCATGCTGAGCTGTCAGACCATGCACTTTCCATTAAAGAGATAGCATCCCTTTTCATAAGTCCATTTGGGATCCATTTTAGTGTTATCTAAAAATCAAATCTACATGGTAATCCTTTTAATGTACTCTTGACTTTTAAAAACAGCTTTATGTTCCTTCAGGAAATGTTTTAAGCCATTACTCAGTAATTACTACTCACCCATGAAAACACTGATCTTTTACAACATATAATCAGTTTGCTGACTTAAAAAATGAAGCAGCCTGGAATTTTGTCTCATGAAAGTAGTGGAGAAAAACCAAGGTTAAGAGAACATCCTTCCTCCCCCCAGTATTGCAAAGCAGTATGTTTTTCCTGTCGTGTAAGAGAGGGACCAGGCTCTGGGTGAGGGAAGGCTGGGCACTCGCCATCACTGCTTTGCACCGGTGGTCACCACGCACAACCAGTACATGGTTAATGATTTAGGAAACAGAATTTGTATTATCTTGGATATTAATGATATTATAACCTTCTGCAAACACTGGAATTCTGAATGACACTATACTACCTCCTGAAATGCTGGCAATGTAGAAAAGATGTTATGTTAAAATAACAGCATGGAATTTGCAGGGTTGCTTTGGTAAACTCCAGCTATACATTGACAAGGCCAGAAGGGATGCCAAAAATGGTCCTGATCTACACAACTGCACTGTATCTGGATTACACCTGCAGTCAACACAGCAATGTGGAGCCAAACTTCAGGGGTCTAAAAATACCTTGAAAACTCTAATACCAGACCCTAAAGAGAAGAAAAGACTGCATTTTGTTCAGCTGCAACTCCTATCTGAGGAAGACCAGAAAAAAGCCCACAACTCCCTTAAAGCAGATGCTCAGGCAACAGGAAGACTCTGGATGTTCTCACCTTGAATGCCATTTAACACAGATGTTTACACAAAGTATGGTCCCCCACCAAATTGGAATGATCCTTCACACCCAGAGCGCCCCGCACCCTTCTAGTCTTGAAATACTAACTCAAAAGAGAATAAGGGCAGGGTAAAGTTTGTCAGAAAGAACTTGCTCTATCCTGCAAATAATAGCAGCTAAATTCACTTTTTCCTAATGCCATGAAGACAGAGAAGACAGAAAAAAGAAGCTAAATACTGACACTGCTTCTGTTCTTCTGTTTACTAAGGTCTAGCTTAAGCCACAATTTGCTTCCACAGACAGATTTTATGCTACCCCATTTCACCACTACAATTAAGACAAAGTCCCGCTCTTGGCCATTTCCCCATTCATTCACAGGGAAAGGAAAAAATCCACATTTTTTCCTTTTTTTTTTTTTTTTTTTTTTTTTTTTGGTGAAATGCCCCAGGAAGGCTTTGAAAACACTGTTGCAATTCACCATATATTCCAGAGTAAAGTGAGCACTGAGGGTTTGGGGCAAGTTAGCATGACATTTAGTTTGCACTAAAGCATCTTAGAAGCCATATGAAATATAGCGTAACAGAGCATATTCTACTCTATTAAGCATTCAGGAGCCTTGCATCTCAGTATTCAGAATATGGATGAGAAGTTGGAATTGCATAAGACATTCCTCCTCTTATGGCTGACCACTGAGTTGAATTCAAGCTGATCCTAAGGGAGTCGTTTTCATTAACCTACAGTAGCTTTCTAATCCTATTCCTTGAATTTCAGACCACCACCACTACAAGAATTTATGACCTGCTGCCTGCACTTTGGATGGTGCTCACACTTTACTCTTTTCCTTGACGTGTCCTGCTCCTCTGGATCATTACCACTGCTTTGTGCAGCAACCGATTCTCTTAAAGTGGAAGTCTGCTCTTCAATTCAGTTATTTATGCTCCATTTAATTCTCACCAACATACATGAGGATGCTGATGGTTACACTTGGTTAAAAACAATGAAAAAAATCATATGACCTGGCCCAGTGTGCAGAACTAAAAGCTTCCTGAAATGTACCTCTTGAAGTCTGGACCAACTATGCATCTCCTTGTGATCTGCCTCAAACCTCAGACCAAAAAGAAATCCTAAACCACTAACCTTCAGCTCTAAAATGCTGCACCAACAGGCCAAAAAAAAATCCTACTGAGCAGCCTTTCTTCCACTCTGCTTTGACGGGACTCTCTACTGCTCGATTTGCTTGGTTTTCCTCCACCTCATCATAATCCCTGACTGCTGAAATGAACTCTTTCACTGAACTAATGAAATAAGGAGTCTTAAGTGCCTCGCAGTCCTTTTTAGAGAAGTCCGTATCCACAGATGAGTCTGAATTTCACAGCATCAGGGAACTGTGTGCCAACGCGCTGTACCGGAACACCGGGGGCTAGCAGGAGCTGCAGACAACAATGCTAGCATCAGGGTTATTTTAGATTAGAGTACTTCCAAATCAATTTTGGATTCAAACTTTTAAATGCACTCTCCAGAAGGAATCTGCACAGAGTAAGTATTTTCAAGGCTAATTCTCTAAGCTTGAATGAAACTCATTGTTATCTAAGGAAAAGACACAAGTAGCCCTTGCTGCAAAAGCTTGGTCAGAGCTTGGAAATGAGGGAGACAGCAGTCCTAGGAAGGAATGAACTGCCTCAGAAAACATCCATAAAACTGCAGACAGAAACAACTACAGATGCTCTAGGGTACAGATTTTTATCTGAAACCAGAAGTAGCTGAGGTACCCAATCTTCCACCAGCAGTGCTGTCCTGCCAGGGGCGAGGGCATGCTGTGGGCTGTCCTGGGCAGCCAGGCTGTGCATGAGGAAAGCACTCTGTGCTGCAGGGGAAAAAGGAGCAAGCTGAGCGTCCGTGCACTGATAGCACAGGATTTTGCCATGCCAGAAATCCTGCAGAATTAAGACAGATCCTCAGCACTCTGCAGAAAGAAAGTTGTTGTGATGAGAGAAGGGAATTTGTAAGACAGATGGGAGAGTTGAGGTTAAAGTTCAGACCAAAAGCAATTAAGATGGGTAAGAGTGCTCTGCAGCTTGACACAGGTTTGCTTTGTATTCAGAACTTTTCACTAGCATTAAGCATCTTAACTTGTGTATAGAGAGATTATAATTAAAACTTGACAAGCTTAAATTAGCCATATATAAAAGATTCTCCAGAAAGCTTTTAAAGTAGACTAAACATATCTATTAAAATGGAAGAAGAAAAAAAAAAAAAGAACCATTTTCAGTTACAATAGTTTTCCCTACCTAGATATCTCGAGAGATTAGACAAATTTAAAATCAAAGTTCTGCAACTGTCCAAAGCCACTTAAAGAGGGGAAGAGGGAGGAAGTGTGGCAATTAGAAAAACCTTTAAAAAAAACCCCTCCATTTAATAGTCCACGGTCCTTTGGATGAACATAAGTACTCCAGAAAACCCTATAAAAGGAAAAAAAAAAAAAAAAAAGATTCTAATTTCCCTTCAGGATTTTGAGCACTTCAGGGAGCACTCTATTACGGTTCCCCAGAGACCGGGGAATTATGTCAATCTGCCACAAGACTGGGCAGTTAGCGAGGGAGGCAGCTACAGAGCTGCCTTTCACCGGTCCATGCCAATTAAAGCAGAGGGAGCATTTCCACCTCACACTAGCTATTCAGATTAATTCCTGGCATTTCAATGCTATACAATTTTCCTATGAGTCCAAGGAACTAAATCTAAAGAAAATTTGCTCTTTATCGAACAAAGAAACATGTCCACCAGTGTCAAATGAAACCACATAATTTATTCCCGTTCAAAAGGAGAAAAAAAAGAAAAAGCTACAAATATTTTGATATTTCAAGAAAAAGACTATAAATATGTGGAAACCAGGTTTGTGAGAATAAAAGTCATTAAGGGCAGGGCTGCTGCAAAGTCCACCTTATTAGTTCCAAATCATATCAGATTCTTTCTTTCCCCTGTTTCTCATTCATAAAGCAAACACAGTACTCAAGAAATACGTTCCTGTTGGACATCTAGGTGGGCCAAAAAAAGAAAGCTTTGGCTTCCCAGAACACACCTGCAGACCTGCGATACAAACATTTGCTTATTAACCTAGAGAGCTTCTGAACAGCCCTGCATTATTCCTAGGCCTGATTGCCCCCAAGACCACGCCATCCCCTCAGCAACTCTGACTTCCAAAGCTCTGGAACAGATGCTTATATATCCATGGCGTACACGATAAGGGTGTTTTCATAGGCCACAGGGGGCTCTTGCCAAAACCTCTTGTCGCAGCCCATTGCTGCTGCTGAAGACTCAGAAGTTATGTGATTGCAGCATCCTACTTTTGGGTGAGAAAGGGAAGTAATCAGCAAACGGACCAATAGTCAGCACAAACAGCACAACACAGACATGAGTGCAGCAGTTCTTCAAAGGAAGAAGCTAGCGCCTGTCCCTGAGAAAAAATAATCACGCTGTAGCAACAATGATCACTCCAAACCCATGTTGTTTATCTACAGCCTACAGTCATTGTTTCCACATGCAAAACGTAATCCTTTTCTGAAATTTACTTCAACTCTACCGCACTCCATGTGGTACCTCTTTTCAGAGGAGTGTTTAAATTATCTAAGCGCAGGGAAAGAAATGTTACTTTAAAGCAAGCCATGATTGCCACAGCAAAGCTTAAGATGAGTAATTTGTTGTTTCAAGTGTTATATGGTCTTTTTTTTTCCTCCTTTTGCATACCAACAGTATTTGAAGTGGTAACATAAATATAGAAATCTTAATTTATTTGTCTTCATCTTTATATACTGCTATTGTACTTATTCCAACTCACAGAGAACCAAAACTCTGATAAGAAAACCAACATATGCTCTTGATCCAGTGTTTCCTCCTGGAAACATGTGAACGTGTATTTGCAAGTCCCAGGACCCATCCCGAGTCCTTATGTGCTTATAAACAAGAACTGTGTGAAAAAGAATAAATATCTGCATTTCAACCAAAGTCAAGTACATCTATACCATTTTGGTTATCTGTAGCAGCAATTTTACAGCAGCTGCCAAGTGTGCAGTTGCCACCCTCTTTTTGGAGAATTAAACAGCAGGAAGACTTCCCAGAGACTTCACACTTTTTATGCAGGTTCAGCCTCATTTTCACATTAGTCCCAAATCCAGCACAGCTGAAATTTAGCCCCAGTCCCAAACAGGGACTCTGAGCCCCCGCAGGTGACTTCTCCCCGTTGCCTTTTCTTCTCTGGGCTGGGCAAACCCAACTCCCTCAGCCTCTCCCTGTACATACAGCAACTGAGATGGTGCTGGGTTGGCATGGGACTTCCTAGGCTTGCTCTAGTCTGTCAATTGGACAAGTAGCCAACTTCGCATGACAGCCACTTATCCTGTGCTCAAAGGCCTACAGCTGATTTCAGAATTGACACACTGACCTTGGGGAAGCAAAAACTCGTCACTTTTATATGATAGCACCAGTGGCACGAAGTGGATACCTCAAAAATACTTGCATTCTTTTATGAGCTCCAACATAAACCATTCCTACAGCCGGGGCAATCTGAAACTTTGATTAGTTTAAATATGCTTCCAATGCTGACACCACACTTCTTCTGCCTAGAACCTTCACGTTGCAACCACATACAACTGGAGGGCTGAAACACAGCCACCTCCAGAGAGAAGGGAAGCCAACAGACATCACACAGACAGCATTGTTTAAATGGCCAAGAAAATCAGGGGGAATACTTCCTCTGTATTAGTACTCTGGGCCGTCCTGTGTCTATGCAGAATTGGCACCACTTCCATGCCCATCCCTCTCCTTGAAAACAGCCCTCAGCAGTAACAGCAGTTCATCTCCTACTACAAAGGTCAAGGGCTCCGCCAGCCCTCCTGAGATTTGAGCTACTGGTTCCAGAGAGTCTGCCAGTATCAAACCTGACACTTAGATCAGTAGTTACTCCCCAGACATATCTAGTTTCCCGTTTCTTCAGTTTCTAGTGTCAAAATACACTTGCAGTACAATATGCAAACCTCCGCAGGCAATGTCCTCTCTGCTCTTCAGCTGTGGTGGGAGGAATGCCTATTTTTACAGGAGAAAGGTGTACTTTATGCTAATGCATCATCATACCAGCACACCCCAAGCTCCTATTTTTGTTACAGAGCACAGAAAATGATAAACCTACATCCCACAGTTAGTGTCACATTATCAGCTTACAGAAATATTTTGGAAGTTAGCATTTAAGACAGATGCTCTGCATTATAAACACCAGAGAGTGATCAGTCTTTGATACGTAATTCATGGACAGCTTCATCACGGCTCCATTTAGTGGCTTTACCACTAAACTGCAACACTATATACCACACTGCTGAGGTCCAAATCAGTACAGGTACCTGCACATCACCCTCCCCAGAGAACAGTTCGGAGTTAAACCAAGGGACCATTTCTGCCCGTTCCACACCATCACCACCCAGCTTCAAAGCAAAGCAATCCTGCACGTCTCACCCAGCCTTAATACGCTGAAATTATTACTCATTTTTCATCATTAACAGGCCTTACTTACCTCAGTTTCACCCTAAAAGTGTGGCAATTTCTCCTCGCTCTTCCACAGGCCAGAACTGCTCCCATACACCCAGGAGAAGCTCCTGCCACAACACACAAAAGCCATTTTCCCCCCGTTTCAGGGTGCCAACATTTTAAAAGCCTTACGAGCAGGTGGGCCAAGATGGGTAGTTTTTCACCAAGCTGCAAGGAATTTTTAACAAGAAAGGAGACAAAATGAAGCTTAAACAGGATGCATTAAATCTTACCAGGCCATTACGTGCCCAGGTCAATGAAAAGGGTCTAAAATTACAACAGAGCTCTTCTTGAAAACCTACAGACCTGGTATTCCAAGGCTACGTATTTAAATAGCTTGCAACAGTGGAGATGTTTTAACCCTTCTGTGCTAGCCCAAAACTGTATCAGCAGGCTTTCTGCACACAAAAGTTGTTCTTACACAAGAACTGGTGGCTAAGAACAGCTCATCTCATCAGCTTTGTTTCCACTTACTACATTTACATGTCTGTGTTGGTCCCTTCCTTTCTTGTGCTCTCCATCAAACGACAAGCCAGTTCTGAATTCTGGTACTTTCTGTAAAAGTGCCACTGGCTATTTTTTTTGGTCCCATTCATTCATGGACACTTCTGCAGAGCACGTCCACATTTGGATACAGCACTCCACAGAAAGTGCCAAGGGAAGAAAAATAAGCCATGGCAATGCAGAGCCCAGGCCGCAGGAACAGCAAGAGGATATCAAATGCTGCTTTAAGTGCTGATATTTTTGCGCTTTGAAGGAAAATGCCTTCAGGAATCGCAGCAGGAGTCACCTCTATATAAAGACTTTGCATATAAAGGGACGTTTATTATTCTCAATTAATGGCATACTGATAGACACGTTTACATTTCTAAGTGTCAGATTCAGCAGAATATGAAGTGACTAAAGGCCTCTTATTTCACTCTGAAAATGGCCATAAAAGGATCTAAAGAACACCAAAAAAAAAAAAAAAAAAAAAAAAACAACACATTTTCTTGAAGACACGAGGCATCTTTTGATTCCTTACGGTTCTGAGCGCTGGTTAGTACAGCACGGCATTCCAAATACCGATTTAACCATCTGCAAACAGCAAAGTGAATTGCCTCTACAGCTCCTTCACAGAATTCAGTGATGTCCACAGCCTACTACATCGAGGGGCTGTAATAGATCTTGATCACATCCTCCCATGGATTATTAGGGAAACCTAATGTGGCAGAACACTGTATAGTAGGCTTCTGGAAAAATGAATAGCTGCAAGTCTCAAAAAAATTTAGACTTTGCAAGCAAAATGTGTACAGCATTGCTGGATTTTAAACCAGTATGTCAGAAATATTGTCCAAAAGAAGACAGAGAAATTCTTGTTCTTGTGAGAGAAAATTATTTGTTTGGGGGAAGATTAGCTAGATACAGAAAGCCCCTTTCAGTGACAGTGATGTAATTAAAGCATCAATAAATTCTTCACACATGCACATGTCCACAGGTTGCTGGTGACATGGCGTGAGTATGGCTAGGGCTGACACACAGGAGTGGCTTTTGAAGTCCCCTAAGGCTAAGGAAAAATAAAGAACGTTAACTCAAGCATGAGCAGCTAAAAAAGGCATATTTTAAAAAATAAAAGTGCAGATACTTAAGGCCTAAAGACATCCAGTGCCTGAGCCAAGAGGTCTCTCTCATGTACACGCATACATGCCAGCCATCAAATCCTTCAGATGCTCTCAGCCTTGGACATGCTGAAGAGAATCATTAAGCTGTCAATACACCTTCACTGAGCTCCAGAGACTGTTCACACCAGGACTGACTCTGCATACTTGTATGGGACAGGTGGAAGCATGCATGCAGTGTGAGTAAGGCTTTGCAGAAGACACAAGCTGAAATCCCAGAGACTGCAGCATTATGGTTTGCACTTTCCACAGGAGGTGATTTTGGAAAGTTTCTGCACGAAGGCTCATACAATGCTTGCTTCTGGTCCCGACTTACCCCATCTCCGCTCCTCTCCCAGAGATACTGCACTCTTGCAGCTGCCTCTCGTGGGCTTCACATGCATTCCTCTCTCAGCTTTCCTTCTTCAGTCAGCTCCTCCAAATGATGTATGTATTAAAAAGAACAATTTTTTTTTCATACTGAGTCTTCTTTCTCTGCTGGAAAGAGCTGCAGACTGCTTTTCCAGAAATCTGGACGCTGGTTAGTTTTGTGGGGTGGCTGCTGTTTTTTACGTTAAGAATATCCCACAGAAAATGAAACCTCCCCATCAAGTTGCACTGTAGTTCATTCTATCAAGGACTTCAAATAAAAACGCCTAACCATATCTTCAACTATATAAATCAACATGTTACAGGTATTCTCGCCTGGTTGCCTTACATTAGGCCTGTAAATAAATAATTCAGTGCTCAAATAATAGCAGCTAAATTTAAAAGGCACCCACAAAACCTACCAGTGTTAACTGGAGCTTTTGATGGTTGGATTTGGCTTCTCGGGGATGGTGGAAAAGCAATTTACTATCATAGGAAAGTATGTGTGCTGAAAACTAATTCAGCAACACCTCCAAACATGAAAGCTGTTGCTTGGTCTCAGGCCCAGCAAGGGGGCTGCAAATCCCCACTGACTGCAGCTCCTCGATGCCCTCACAGTCACCTCAGCACCCACCTCCAGGCTCCCAGGACAAGCCCACCTTAAAAACCCTTGGCAAGAGCTGGGATGTCCACAGCTTCTTGCCTGGGATTAAGAACAGCACCACAAACCAGAAGATCTCAGGTTATAAATTTCACTTCAGGTGCTGATTTTCTGGATGAAAATCTCTGTAGTCTTCGCCAGTCCCAAGGGAGCTGCAATACCAGTTATCTCTGACAGATTTGGAGTGGTCTCCAGCACTCCAAAAGCACCCATCTGCTTTCTAAGTCTAAGTGTGCTGCCAGATACAAAAGGATTAATGTGACCAGCTAGGCTTATGTTGTGCTAAAATCATTTAGCAAAGGCCACGTAGATTTCAGAGATGAAACTAGGCTATTTTAAGACTTCCATAAAGTCTCCATGGTGTGTTGCTCTAAAAACAAGAGTTTACACTTTCTTTTCAGAGAAACTTTGGAAGCTGCAAGCTTCTCTGGCATACACAATAGAGATATATATTACCAGCGAAAAGGCAGTTTTCCCTCCTTTTAGTGATGGAAAGTCAATTTGCATCATAATTACAACCAAGGCTCTATAACGTTACGTTTTAGTTAAAACAGTAAAGTACTATAATAAAAGTGTACCTGGGGAATATTTAGAGAAAGCACTAATGATTTCTTCCCTAGTGGTTAATAAATCCACTTCCAGATCAATTTGTTCATGATAGAAACTTGAGAGCATAAACAGTTACACAAGCACATTAGAGTGTGTCTTTCTCAGTATAAATGATTTATTACAATGATTAGCAGCACATAAACAATTTAAAATACAACTCTAATTAGCTTTTTGGAGGAAAAGGAGAAAAACCTTCCTGACTCCCTCTACACATTATGTTTTACTTTTCTAAGTGTGTACTTTTTAATTAAATCCAAATGTCACAATAAATTTAAAGTGTTTTATTACCACCCTGGCTAACTAAGCCATTCATGCAAACACCCATTATATTAAACCAGATGCAGGACTCAAAGTGGTTGAGGAGAGAGGAGAAAGAAAGGGGAAAAAAGGCAATCATTTCTGTGTTTGACAAGAAATTTGTACAAATGTTTAAAGACACAAAGATCTTTGGCAAACTTCTGTTTTATCCAGAGAGGCTGGTCACCTAACTGCGTTTAACACCAATTTCCAAGTTCAGAAATGTCACACCCTGCTAAACTTCCCCAGTTGAAAGCAAAAGGAGAAGAACAGAGAAGAGAGAAAGGTAGGAAAAAAAGAACAGCCTGGCTAACATCTAGCACAGGTTACTGCAAACAGCCAAAGCAAACCACTTTTCTACTTGTAAGCACATATAACCTTTTGTATGGTCAGGGACAGCAGAGGAGAAAAGGAAAAAAAAAAAAAAGAGTTCCCTTTTAAAAAAAGCACTGTGAGCTCTTCCACGAGAAGAGCTGAGGAGAAACCTCTGCCATTTGTGGTGGCATTTGGCCATCGAACTGATCGAACTGGTGCGGGACGGGGTGCCACCTCCCCTCGACACCTCCCCACGTCAGCACACACAGCAGTCCATGAGGCAGGAAGGTGCTCGCAATGCTGATATCACCAGGCAGCCTAAAATGCCCTCGCACAGCCCCCCGTGTTCCTGTGGGGCAATCAGCATAACGAGGAGCCTGGCCACCAGCAGTAACAGGCATTTGCCTATTACTTCCAGGAAAGAAGCTGGGGGGAAGGCTTTCAAAGGAGGTCAGCGAGGTGTGAGTGCAGCTAACTGATGGGATGCTGAAGATACAGCCCGGGGTGGCTGCTGAACACCAAAGCCTCGTGGCCTCTTGCACAGGCACTGGGTGTGTGAGCTCTGGGATGAGGCGTGGTGCAGAGCTGCTGGGCAGGAAACAAACCTGGCCCCAGATCCTCCCCGACCTCGAAGATGACCCTAAAGCCTCAGCACCAGTCCACAGCACTTCGTTTCCATGCTGCCTCAGCAGCTTGGTTTAAACCAGGCAGATTTTGCGTAGTTCAGACAAAAGCTAGCCATTAAAGAAAGCAGCCACAATTATTAAAATAGGTTAAAGAAAATGGGCACTGCGCAGATGAAGCTTTTGACCTTAGTGTGCAGCTCTCTCAAGAACACTTTAGCATAATTTATCTAAATTAAAAACCAAACACCAAATTTTAAAATGGCACAAAAAGATCATTTAAAAAATGCGATTAAAAAAGTGGGTCAAGGGTTGGAAATTAGTAATTACTACTACAATTAACCAAAATCAGACAGAGACACATAAATTGTGCATATTACTGCAGTTCACGTCAGAAAGGCAAATGGGAGCGAAGCACAGAAGAAAAAGCCTGCAAGTTGCAGACCCACTCGTATAATTAACCTCTGCCACAGCAGAAGACCCGCTCTTGTAAGTTTGCATCATTTGTTTCCAGAGAGAAGCACGGCTAGTGACTACGTGCAGCTATTGAAGCACGCTCTTCGCTGGTCACCGAGTTCTTTGGAAACTGATATTTTGATTTTCTTCCCGTCTAAGATCTGAGTGCATCTTCATGCTATTAGTAGTACATTTGCCCTTCACCTCCTATTTTAATAGTTCTGAAAAAGATGGGAAAGGCCAACTTCTGAGCATCCTGGTATTGAGAAGAGGTCATTTGCCAAAAATGCCACCTGCTAGGGTCCATATTGTTTGAGTGCAAAAGCCTATTGAGAACTGCCAAGGACAGAGCATAAAGGGTTTCTAAAACAGAGTACTTAACACTGGAAGGAGACAGGAATACTCTGTATGCAACTAACATCCTTCAGATGATTTTCCTTAGGTTTTTAGGGGCCAAAAGATAATTTAACAATTAACACTTTGTTCCCACTTCAATCTCCAAATGGCTCTTTGTGAGCGTCCTTGGAGAAACATTGAAAGAGCACAGTGGGAAAGAACAGACTGACTACTGTTTTGAACTATAACCAAAATGAACTATTCTCTAGGTCCTCCCTTGAAGCTATCATCTACTTTAGGTTAGATGAGGAAAATCTAGGTTCAAATCTTATTCAGGCTCCAGTTTAATTTTGAGAGCTCAGAAGACTCCACAAATCATTTCAAGTTAAAGTAATGAAAATAGGTGAACTTGAGAAGGTGGACAGGCACGAATGATCACTTCCAAAATAGGGAAGAATCCATCTGTTCCCTTTTAAAGTGCATAAAAGTCTTTGTAGCAGTAATGAAAATTCAGGGATGTAAGTCATGGACATCATAGCGGTCTATTAGAGAGAGGAGTGGGGCTGTGTTACAGAATACTGCGAGCAGCAGCAATTATATAAAAGGGATGCTGCAAAGGCAGCATAGCTGAGGGCAAGCCAAATGATTCAAGGACTCAAGAATCTCAGTTCTTCAAAAATGGAGGGAGAAATGGAGATTTCTATCTTTTGAACAGGCAGGATGAATGCAGAGCCACACAGATGCCTGTGAGAAGCGGGGAAGATGGAGGCGTAAAGCGGGACGTGCTCCTCAGGGGCAGGAGGCAAATGGCTGCAGCTGCAGGTGAAGCATGGTCCATGATGGGGCTGCCACCACAGCCAGCACCAGCTCTGCTTCCCCTTCATCCTTGTACAACAACCCATGCCTTCAGGCCACAACCTCCATGCCACCCACCTCCCACAGGAGGGACACCGGGGTGGAAGGTGGCAGGTGCCTGCAAGCACCCCGCTGCCAGCCAGAAGCAGCCCTTTTGAGCCCTTCCTGTGCACGGCTGTGGCACACGGAGGAGCAACGCTATGCTCAGCACCTCACATTCCTCTCTTCAAATCCTGTTCCTATGGGATACCTTCTGCAAAACCAACCAAAAGCACTCAGGACCCAGGAGGAGACTAAATACTAGCTGATCAGTCATTGCGTAAAATAAAGACGACATTTTTGACAAATCCTTGAGTAGTTTGGGTTATTTTTCTAAGCACATTTTTAAGTGGCAGGTCCCACACAATTTCTGTGTACCTCTGGTTAGTTCTTCTGGCTTACAGACAGTAAGACCTGAAACTCAGAAAAGTAAATGGTACATCCCCCTGCTTCCAGCCCTTCTCCTCTTCCCCTGTAAGGCAACTTCACATTATCTCCTCCCATACACACACAAGACCTAGTTTATTTAAGCATTTCTAAAGATACTTGTGTTTTATTTCATCTCCTTGCTAATATATTTAAAACATTGCTGTCAGCCAGTCTTTGTTCACACTTTGTTCCCAAGTTGTTTATCTCAGTTTTAGAGGAAAAACACTTTGTTGTAATGCATACTACCCAGTAAAATATAAATCCATCAGTGAGGAAGGTGAAGATGACATATATTAAATTGCATATGTGATACAGAAAGCCTTAGCCAGATTAGCATTTGACACAGTGTAACACAAAATCTTACTCTCAAAATAAACCAGAGACAGACTGGCAGCCAGCACCCATGCTGATCTGCCCTTGGGTATGGTACTGAAACAAGAATCACACAACTTACACATTATTTACAATTTGGCATTTTCGTGTGTTCAGGCTTGATTTCACCCCACTCCAGAGTACCAAAAAGGTGCTATTTTGAGGAGTTTGCTTAGTTTTCATTGCCCTTCTCAACCTTCTTTTTTTTTTCCCCTCAGATGCTTAATTCAAAAATTTAACTTGGTGATTATTTCTTGCTATTCTGTGTGCATACACTGCCTTACATAGCACAGCACCAAATAAATATATAAACACAAACAGCATCAAGACTTTTTGTTTGTTTGTTTGTTTTTAAGTTTCCCCTATATGATATCTTAGTAATTTCTTCCAGGACATAGAAAACATCTCCAATATTCATTTCACAGGAATTCTGTCAATCAGCATCCCGAGGATGTGCAAGACCTCTCCTTCACTAGGCAGGCATCCCAGCTTAACTCAAGGGTAAACACCTAAGTGGAAGGAGCTCTCAGAGAGCTTACAGGGAAATGCTGAGTAAACACAGCCCTGCTATCAATGCTGCTCCTTTAATGACGAACTCACTCGGATGCTCAAGTTGCCTCAAGCGCTTGATCATGATATGCAGCGCAAGTTCAAAATCAACAACTCCTCATGGATTCTCGTACAACTTCAAACAGTAATGTGCACTTAACTGGCTTGTTTTATAGATCTTGCTTTGATAAGCAAAATTTTAACTGGATTAATACCATTTTAAGAGTATTAATTTAATTGAAACAAAATGAGACTTGTCACACTGTTCACAGCTGGTAGTGCAGAACAACTCACATGACTGTGTTGTAGCAGGAAGCATCATAATAATGTTCACAACTAGCTTGCTCTTTAGACCTAATGGAAACTTAAGCCAAGAACAAGAGATATTTGTTTTCTTTGATTAAGAATCAGCAACGAGTCCTCTTCAGAGAGTCAGTGCTATAAGTTTATGAGTTAAACGAGAACAACATACACTAAGAAAAGCTGAGTGAAGGTCAGGATTTGGCAGTGGTTTTGTTGAGCTCAATTTTATCTAGGTCCTTGGTGGGGGCAGAACAAGTCATCATTTGCGACTTAAACATAGAGACCTTGCTCAGTGATCAGGAAGGAGCCAACCATCGCAAGCAGGAAGATGACAGAAAGGGAAGAAGCAAAAGCTGTGTATCCATCAAGTAGCAGGAGGGCTACTGCAACATGTCCACAGCTTCTCAGTTCAGTGCACTGTTTCATTTGATAAAACGGTTATAATGACAAAGAAGTCAAAGTGCGGGGCATAAGAGGCAATCAGAGCTTTGTTTACCATACAGAAAATGGACTCATTTGTGTAGAGTGGAACATGCCACAGCTAAACTGCAGAGACCACGGGGCAGCAGTTCCTCCAGCCTGAGAGAGAAGGCAGGGAAGGAGGGACGAGACCATCAGTCTCTGGTATCATTTTTCAAGTCTTGCAGACAGAAAACTGTCTAACTTCATGGTTGGTCACCTACAGGAGACATCAAAATTGTTCTCTTTTCCTGCACCTTGGCTGGTGCACAGTAGTTATTGCCTTCAGCCTGCTCAGGATCCTGCCGGGGCACATTTTTCTTCTGAGAGTGACCACTGGCAAATTGCAACTCTGGACATCAGCGCAGCCACCACACCAGAGCTCTGCACAGTAACTGCCCGCAGGGAACACAGAAATTGTGCTGGGCACAATTGAAGCTGAGCAGTACATTACTACAGCGTGGCCCCTCTGCTTGCTCTGAGCCTGTCAGCATTTCCAGCAGCTCTTCCTCTAGGACTTACTACAACAGTTGTAAGACAAAGAAAAAAAAAAAAAAGAAAAAAAGAAAGAACAAAAAACAAAACAAAACAAAACACACAGCAAGGTTTTATGTAAGCCTAAGACCTTAATCTACAGGTATGTCACCCCCACCCCAAGACAACACTCAGAAGAATCCCCAAGAAATTGCCCTCAGAAATCTGAGCTCTTTAACATAGATACACCAAACCCTTGAGACTGTTCGCTTTTGGGAAACACTGGTGCGTTTATGAAACCCCAGCAAGGGTGTAGGTGCTGTGACTATCACCAAAAATGGTGTTAGCTTTCCAGACATCACAGGAAGCAAAAAAATCAGGAATCCCCATGCTTGCTTTGAAGCTACAAGATGCTCACTGACTTGCACCAGCTGGCCCCTACCTCCTGGCCAAAGGTTTAATGCCAGTGGGGCCTCTTTCCTAGTTGCTCCATCAGCCAGAGGCAGCTGCTGGCTTGGTGGAGAGGCTGGCAGGCAGAAGCAGGTCCTCAGGAGCACACCTCATCTTAGTTCAGCTCATTTTCTTCCCAGGAGGTGCTCACCAGAAGCAGCACTGCCAGCTTTGGTGCACGCATTGACAGCACAAGGACACCAGTTTTCAGCCTGGCACATCTTTATTGCAGGTGGTTGCATTCAGCAGGGCCCTTTTAAAAGCTACTCTAAGGCTAACAACTGGAAATGTGGCACTGCAAACCCCGCTGTCTTGTGCAAGTCAGCAGTCTGTTTCCCACATTAATGCACAATGCCTCTGAGCACTGATGCTCACATGAAACCAGGTTAAAAATCTTAGCACAACTACCAATTCCAGAAAGGGGGGCAGTGATAATGCAGCACCGAACTCATTTCACTGGGTCTGAGTTTTTTCCCCCATTCAAAAGAGCACTCTGCTGCTGTTTCCACTATGAGCAATTCCACCTCATTAAGGTCAAGCCTACAGGGTGGAGCGTGCATGGGGGAAGAGAAGAAGAAACGATTATACAAAACCTGGGAGCTGCACTTGGCGAAGAACAGCTGCACCAGCCGGTATCCTGAGTAAGTTACCATGAGAATTATGTTTCCTTCCCACCCTCCCCTAAGTATTTAATTCAGGGCAGAAGGTGTAGAATACGCTCACCTTTGAGCTCCCATGTCACAAGCAACCATATTCATTCAGCTCTCCTCTTTAACTAAACGGAGTTCACACATGCTACAGTATAAAGTTACCTCTTGCCATTTGAAAGCAGTCCAATCAATGCTATACATAGAGAGAGGCATTTGAATCAGCCTTAACTTAATTCTTCGGAGTCGAAACTGTGACAGCATGCTGACCCTTTCAAGTCAACTGGGAGCAGGCAATCTTTGCAGAAGATCCTCAGGCCTTTAATCAGATTCTCAGTGGGTTTTAAAGAGATACTACAGCATCAGTTTGTAAACATCTCTCTAGTGAAAATAAAGATTACTTCTGACCTAGCCAATTACTCAGTCCCAGAAGATATATCCTACAGTTATAATTGAATGAACCATAGGGAAAGAAAATATATTTTAGGTAGGGGGTAGTAAACCCAAATCCCAACTTAGGATGCAGACAGCACTGTATCCTGTGGAAAGATCAGGTAGACGGAGAAATGTTTATAAAATCCTCTATTAAATCATCCAGTCCTTTCTCCTACCAGGGCAAGATTGCTTTCTGGAGCACAGAGCCCTACTAAGATGAGCACAAATTATCAGCCGAAGTTCTTCCTGAAAAGCAGGTGTGATGGGAAAAGACCAAAGCACTGTTTGGAGGAGACCCATAGTATCAGATGCTGTTTTGCGACATCACAGAGAATTAGGGGAGAGATGTCAGCTCCCGAGAGGACAAGTGTACTGTAATCTGAGTCTGCAGCGAGAAACATTGGAGAAAGAAAGCAGAGAGGCTTGTGTCGTGCCCTGAGACTGTCAGAGACATTAAACGGTCTCGTTGCATTGCGTTAAAACTGCATTTTAGCATTTGGAGCCATCGCACTCCATTGCAGTGAGGTATAATTACCGATTTAAAAAAAAATCAAGTTATTTATTCTGGATATTACAGGCTAACACGTAACAGACATCACCCCATGGGCTTTAAAGGCTCCAAGGGCAATTACAGCCTCACAGGTCAAGACCTGTTTGAAGGTTTTAAAGTTTGTGGATCACTGCTCTCAAACCGAGCAGCACGGGCAACACCTGCACACACACCTGCATGCAGAAAAGCCAAGGGAGACTTCTGGGACAGTGGCTGCTTACGGATTTTGACACTTGGATCAAACCAAATCAGATCATTGTCAGGAAACTCAGGACCTGCAGACACAGCTTTTGCCATTCATGTCTAGGAGTTCATCCAGCAGCATATGCTTTTTCTTTAATTGGTGAAAGGAGCATGGAGGAAGAGAACGTCACTCCACTCTCCCTGCTCCCCCAGTGGGGCCCCCCTTTTATTTCACTTCCATGGAGACCCCAGCCCAGCCAAGTGACGGGTTTATAAAATTTTAATAGGAAAGAAAAAGGTATCCTCAGGCAGGATCTTACGTGCAGACTTTCACCATAAATGAATGTTCATGAAAATACGGGTTTTATATGGAAACACTGACAGAGCTTCATATGCTGTGACATAAATGTCTCTGCAAGGACTGACAACCAAGGAGTAGCGAGTCCCACCTTCTGCAGCCAGAGGCTATCATACCATCTCATTCTCTAACCCAAACAATTCAGCTTCGTGCCTCCACTGTTCTCTGGGGAAGGCTGATCTAAAGACCATACTCTTCGGAAGCCCAGATGCTTTCACACTTCTGGCCTGGTTATATTCCTGGTCATATACTTATACAACCACTTACTGTAATGACAATTTTTGGTGGGCGGAAAAGCTCTTTTCCTTTCCTCTTTGATGTTTCCTCTCCCAGTGTCCTCATACAGGGCACACAAGGTCAAGCACAGAGACCTCTCTCTTCAGGAGCATCCCCTGAATTTCCACTTGGACTTACTGTCCTCAAGTGATCTGTGGCACACCCACCACAGACAAGGTGCCTCCCTCCAGCATTAGCAGACATACACGTAGCTATCAGCAATTTATAGCTCAATTCATGCTGGGATTGTGTCTCCTTTTTTCCACAGCTGTCCCATACATCAGTTCTTTTAAGGTCAACCACGACCACACATTCACACCACCCTTCTTCCCCTCTTCCTCTGCCATTTCCAACTGATGGTAATTCCTGCTTGTAGCTGGTCCAATGATCCCAGCAGAGATCAGCTGGGGCTTCTGGAGTCCTTTTCTTACTCTTGTGAGCTTCTCATAGGAATGAAACCAAAGGGCAACAAGAGACGACTTCAGCCCCACTCTCATCAGTTACCCTTTGGTGACATTTTCATAAGAACAGGAAATTTGTACTTAGTGCTCACAAAGCAGCTTGCCCACCCTCTGGACTAAAAGGCACGCTGAACAACTGTTTGAAAGCAGAACGCATGGCTTTGGATCTATGCTACCACTTGTTAAAACAGCGATACTTGAGGCTCATTTCTCCTTGTCTCCCAGGTTCAGAAGAGAAGCGTTTTTTTTTTTTTTTTTGTGAATGAGAAATATAAAAACAAAAAAAGAACCTGATGACACCAAGTTGCATCATGTTCAGGCTGTTGTTCCTTAAAGCAGCTGCAATTCAAGAGCAGCTCTCCACAGCTAAGGTATAACAGTCCTGTACAGAGCTAAAGTGGTTTACTATTTTTTGTCCATCATTGCATATGTACGTACACATCTGTGAATCAAAGTTTTTCTTGCACAAAACTTGATGCTTTGTAACTGCATGAGGAAGACAGGCAACCAGGAATGGTACCCGCATGCTGGAGGAGAACAGTGGTTCCCTTGAGTGCTTTGTAGCCCTCGGGTGGCCAAGGGCCAGCTCCACCACAAACTCCACTTGATCTCTTCACAATTTAATTGTCATTCTCTTTAGCGTACGCACGCAAGGGGCAGATTAAAAAAAAAGACGTGATGTGCAGGGTGGAAGCACCATTACACAATATTAAAATGTCAGAGGTTTAAGCTCTGTGTTGGTGTAGTCATAAGTTACCAACAACCACTGATGGCAGACATAAAGCTTCCCTTAAATTATTAAGCATAAAACAGCAGACTGTAATATTTTGCTAAACCAAAGTACAGACACAGACAAAGATGTCATTTCAATATTTGAAACCAGCAAGTTTAATTTAAAATAAGAGCAAACCAATAAGCTCAGAAAATAGCAATGTGTGAGAGGAAAATTACACTGCTAGAGAAAAAAGTGGAAGGACTTAAGAAATTTATAAAAGTAATCTCCAAGTGGAAATTAGAAATCAACCCCTAGAAACAGAATAACACAAAAGAAATATTACTGTCCACTTTCTAAATCAATATAACACTGCTACACGACAGAATTACCATGGTAACTCAAGTAAAAAGAATAAAGCAATTCTTATTATTTCAAAATAAAATCACAGCCTGAAGCCCAGCTTTTATTACAACTGCTGATAGATCGCTGGCTTGTATTTATCTGAAATATTGCTTTTCAATCAGCTATTTTATGAATGTACAAATTTCACCAAGCAGCCCACTTAGACTGAATGCTTAAAAACCCCCAAAAAGACTAGTCAATGAATTGATTATACATACATGTGGTTTTTAAGGGAGCCTTATTATATGTGTAGTGTGTTTAATTTATTTTATCCAAATTAAAGAGAGATAAGGGAACGAGAGAAAGTTAAAGCCTTGTTTAGTCTGACCTCTCTACATTCCAACTTCGGTTCCCTGCAAAAAAACAATAATAAGAAAGAACAAAGAGGAACAACAGCCTACCCTAAAACCTCCAGCCCCTGCACAAGGACAGGGAGTGCATGTGCATCGGGGGGTGCGGACAAACACATGCACCAGAAGAGACACATCTGCTCTCTCCTGATCAAAGCAAGAGAGAAAACACTGTCTAAATACAAAGTTACTCAAGGACGTTTGGACTTGCCCTGCTGGGTACTTTAGGCATTCAAATTGTTGTTTGTACAGCTTGGGAAGCACAGGGTGCACAGGATACTTTGTGCTGAAGCTGCTAACAGCAGGGCTTGGTCAAGTTCCCCCATGCATCCACTGCTGGTGCCACCTTTTAAACACGGGGCAGAGCTGCATGCCGCCTTGGAGCACTACCTCAAGAAGTGCCTGCAGACTGTCAGGACACCTTACAGCCCGCTCTTACCTTGTTTTCCTGTCCAGGTCCAGAGCTGGACACCACAGGAGAAGGAGTTTTAGATACCCCCCTCCTCCTGTGCTGGGCAGGGCAGCGAGGGCCATGCAGAACAAACCTGGGACAACCTGCACAGAAACCCAGGTGCTCGCTGGGCACATCCTGCTGATACCCAGGCTCTAGTAGCAGGGGATGCCAACGTGGGGTGCACAAAATGCTTAGTGCTGGCAGAACGCTCTGAGGATTAAAAGCGGCAGTGATATGCCAAATAGCATAGCTGGAAGTAAAGACAAATGCTGCAACAAGAGCAATAAGCCACCTGCCAGCTGTCTTTCATATTAAAATATTTCAGTGTTCTTCGAGCTGCTTAATTTCCCATTTTGCTCAAAGTCCAGAGGAACTTTGTGGGTTGCTAGCTTTGCCATGCAGCAGTGACATAGCTCATTATTTTTAAAATAGATTTAGAAGCTGTGATCACATTCAGCTCAAACTAAAAGTATGTGCTGTCTGTTAGTGTAATGTGGTCCTTTGCTGTCTACTGCAAATGGGCTTTAAAAGCAACGGTGGAAACAATGTGTGCTTAATCTGAACGTGGACTGCAGAGAGGTCACACACTCAAATATCCTGTTTTATGTGGTATCTGGTTGTGTTTTAAAACACTCTTTCTAGAGACTTCAAGCCAGCTGAGGTCACAAACAATCATATACAGATTAGAAAAGGGAAGGAGCTTGGGGGAGCCTTGTCTGACACTGAAATAGGACACTCTAAATTGCACTTAGTATTTCTTTAAAAGAAAAATGGCTAAAGTAGTAAGCTTCAGAGAAGCAGTAAATACAGGGGTGGTTAAAGAGTTTTTATTCAAATAAAGTCTTGCCCCAGGAGAGGGAAGGAGAATCTTGAAATATGGAGATAGGATTTTACATGTGCTAAAAGCATCAGTGTGACACTTTTTGGAAAAAAAAAAAAAGGGGAGGGGGGGAGAAATACCTTCGTTGTTATACATGACAAAATAGCAACTAAATGTTTGCTTTGATCCCAGCGCATAAAGGGTGAAGCTTTTAGGCAAGGAGCGGCAGGTGATCTCAGCTCTTCTGCAAGTCCTAATGCTCCTAAAAGCCACTCTTCCAGTTTCTGTAATTGGGCATCAGTAGTTAATGTAGTATTGACTGCATTACATGCTCCTGTGCATCCTCTCACTAATGCCAATTGCATCACCTTGTACATTTACCATATTGCTTAGCCAATAGCTGTTAAAAGCAATCCAAATCATGAATCATATAGGAAACTTTTAGCAAGACACGACATCCAAAGGAGACAATTTACAGTTGAGTTAATCTGGGTACATTAGCGAGACATGGATTCAGGAAGACAGACCAATTTATGTTACTTTAGTTTTACCCTTTATTGCTTTGTATAGGCAAATGAATGGAAGGGCATGGAGTAAAAACAGATATAAAGGAGTCCTTTTCAAAACAGATCTCCATTCTGTGCAGACAGGTCAAAGGGTTTGAGACTGATGCTTGGTTCAGGCTTTCATAACCATAACAGGGTACTTACAGAAATCATTTTCCACAAAGGAGTATAAAGATAAATATATAATGGATTCTGAATAATGTTCAATACCCACCCCCACTACAAGTACATTAGGCAGAAACCAAGTTGCTCAACATTACCCAAGGCAGAGCCTATCCACAAGTCGCCTGCCATCGAGAGTGCCAGGAGGTGGCTTCACACAACATCCTCTGCTCACGAGCTCCTTCAGGTGGGAACCCAAGGCAGGAGCTACTCTGCAAAACACACCAAGGCTCACCAATTCCAGCAAGTCCTCCACCCACGGATCTCTACTGTGTCACTTGTCCTTATACAGAAAGTAACACCTTCCTCTGCTACTTTACTTGAAGGGATCATATCCTTTAGAGAAGTATACCCATCTCTCTGGAACAGCAGGAAACGACACAAGCATTACAGGGATATCGGTTAACCCACATCAGCTGCAAGGTAGAGCCAACCAGGAAACAAATTAGCAGCAAGTGTCCTCTGCAGAAGTACATTTTGCAGAACAATTTCACACTGGTTGCTTAACCAAAAGATGCATAGCAAATTGACATAGCACCTTTCTGCTCTTCTGAGCGAGCCCAGCAGCGCCAGGAAAAGAGAGGAGATGAGGAGAAAAGGGACACTTGGGAAGTGAGCTGCTGCTGTCTCCTCTCTTTCGAGTAGTGAGCAATTTGCATTATTTTTAGAGTCAGAGGAAAAAAAAAAAGAGGTAAAGAAAATTTAGGGGAAGCAATGGCACATCAGCCAAGAACTTTACAAAAGAGAAACGGAATTGCATCCTTTAATATTGGATTCCAAAGTACTGGGAACTCTGCTGTTCTACGTCTGTTTTGAAAAAGATCATGATTCTCCTTTGAAAAGCTTCCAGAACTCCCTTCGAAAGAGTTGCACATGCAGGGAAAATGCCAAAACAAAACATTTTCACTAGCTGATCAATTTAAACAGCTGTGGTAAAGCTGCAGCCACTGGCACCATCATTAACAATTTAAAGCATGGCTGCTTTTGTCTTCCTTCCCAGTTACATTCTCATTATGCCTTCTTATTTATTAGAAACACAGTCCTCCGGAATACATTTCTATATCTCAGATCCATAATAAACCGAGTAGGAACATCCCTGGCTTCCACTCAAATGGATGTTTACATTGGCGAGAGGGTTAATTGTTTAATTCTGGTCCAAGTTCTCAGCAGTTCAATCATGAATATGCAACAATCAACCACTTTTTCTTTAAGAAAAGCCAGAACTGTCAAAATCAATAGTTTAAAAAGAAGGCAAATATTACTTTCACTGCCCAAGTCACCCTTTCAGAGTTTGATTAGCATGCAAGGAACTCTGAACGCTGGAGAAAAGAACTCAGAAACGTTCAATGAAATTTAAAAACCCTCCACATTTGGACAACAGCCTCCATTATCTGCTTTGATGTGCGATGTATGAAGAAACTAGCTTGCAAGAACATTCACCGGAAAGGAGAGCTGAGCATCTGTTTGCACAGATAGCACCCAACATCGCTCTTGAAAAACTTAGACTCGGGAGTCATCCTGTTGGAGAACAGAGAAAACACACGCACACACACTTACACACTGAGAATTAAAAAACAGTAGCTGCTGCAAATTGTTCTCAGACCATCTATAGGTTTAATTATGTTAATCTAGTAGGGAACAACTTTCATTTTACGTCGCCCCTCCCTCCACCCCCAAGTCTTCAGTGAATAGGCTCTACATTCACTGAATAAATCATTCCCTGGCAACAGTTACGCACATTATTGAAGTTGGGGGCAGTGATTTCTATACAGTTTAAAACAATGTCTATGTATTCTAAATGATGACAGTTCTGTCCAATTCTAAAAAGATATAGACCCATTAGAGTTTTATAGTTCAGCATTTAGCAGCATCTGCAGTGCCTTTTTTATTCTTACACCGCAGTGCTTAATGCTTGATGCCATTATTCTGATTTTGAATTGATTTCAAGTAAAATACCTTATTTGCCATAAACTTTCATATTCCTTACTGAAGTAAGACTCCTCGCAGATGCAGTTGGTCATAATGCTAGAAGAACAGTTTGCCTTTAGCAGGGACATAATAGTTCATGCTAATGACAGCGAAGCAAAACTTTGAGCAGCAAGCACATTTACAGATAGTTTTATTCTAGCTCCAAACACAAAGCCTGAAAACCTTAAGAACGCCTCCAAATGAAATCAATTAATCCTCCAACCATGATAAATTTCTTAACCATTTAAGAAACGTATTTCAGACTCTGCTGTGACCCTTCATCACCAGACCTAATGGATTACTTTATTAATAATGCACTGCTCTTAAAAGGAATTTTTCCGAAGATTCTACCATAAGAGAGTATTTTCAGAATGGCTATGACAAACAGGCTGACATGTTCACGTTGTATCTATTAAAGATAATAAAATTTAACACTAACTCCAAAGACGACAAATTATGTTCTGCTGCCAGGGTATCAAGCATCCTTTCTACTATATTAAACCAAAATTATAATGCTACTAATTTCCAAGAACCAGTTTCTTCTTTTGCCATATTATCCAGGCTGAAAAACATTCATATGCTGTTTTAACACTTGTTATGCCAACCAGATGATTAGCACATCTCACTGGCATCTGGGAATGAAGAATGATGACACCCTATAAAGATGCCTACCCAGATATTTCAGCTATCTCATCTGAGAAAATACTAAAAATATTTGATTGCCTGTCAGGAATATACCTACACAATGCAGTTTGCTCACGTTAGGAATGCTAGCTCCTTTCACCCATCTTCTTCTCACAGAAAGAGTAACTAGTTTTCATTAAATAGAGATCTAGGTTTTCAGTGCTCCAACTACAGTACTTTTCATTTCTTGAAAAGGTTTAAGCAATTACTTTACTATCTCACAGTTGTCTCATGCCTTGGTATTTGCCATTTCCATGTGCATGGGACACCTGAGGGAAACCTACCTTGACTAACTCCAGCTCTGTACTTGTCAGCTTTGGAGAAACATTCCAAATTATTTTTTTTTTTGGTCCTTTCTGGCAACTGAGTCTCACATGGTTTATTCCTCTGCCAAGTGTGCTCTGGTCTTATTCGGATTCCTGCTTCTACAACCTTCTCTTGCCTCTTGGTAAACATATTAATCCACTGTGGTACATCTGAATCACAAAACAACATCACAAACTAAGGACAGACCGAGCCCTGTGAAATTACACCAAGACCATGGTGTGTCAAGATCAAACCCTCAACAAACCAACAGGTAACCCAGCTAAATAGGGAAACACAGGGTCTTTGATGACATTTATCAAACATTCTTTGAATAAGATGATATTTGGGAAGATGTTAAGTGTTTCTTTTTTTAAATGGGAAGCTAGGTAATGCTGGACCAAGGAGAAGATGGTAGGTAGATGGGAACATGACAGAAAAGAAAAAACAAGGAAAAGAAAGAGGCAGTTTCAGGAGTATTAGACAATATAAAAAAAAAAATCCATGTAGTGGATTTCCATGTGAGTGGAAAAAAGCCACCCTGCCATTTCCTCTCCTCTTTCTTTACACAATTCTTCAGTAGGTTCATTGGAGAAAGGTACCTTAAAAAAGAAAACTCAGAGGTACCAGCATCATGGAGAAGAACGCTTCTTCCTACATGATACTATATTTCATTAGGCTCGTGGGCAACCTATACATGCTTTATTTTTGTGTATATAATGATTTTTATCAACAGAAGCAGATTGTCAAGACTTATCTTGCTGGAGGTATGTAACTCTCCAGATCCACCTACCAGGTGTAGGTACCCCCAAGCTGGCAGCAGACACTCATCCATGAAATCCACCCGCAGCTCTGCTGCCCTGGCTAGGGCGCTGTGGCACCGTTCTTTTAACCGCACTTGTGGCCTGCCATTATACAATCAATTTCACTGCTTTTCTAATTCCAAATGCTGCTTTTCTTTCCTCCTGTGCAGGGTGAGATGGGCTCTTACACAACAGGGAACCCAACTGCTGCCACTAATCCAGTTTCAAATTACCTAATATTCATTGCCCTAAATACCTCCCATCAACCTAAGGCCCATTCTCCAACCCCAACACACACAACTACTGGGTGTCTATATTCTTCATTTCATTTTAAAAAATAATTAAAAAAAAATCCATAACTTCTTTATCTTTTTTACTTTATTTTTAAATTGAAATAAGGCTTGTGTACCGGCACACTTTTAACACAGTCCTCCCATGTTATTTACTTGGCCTACTCTTGCGATCTATTTAATCAGAGTTCTGCTTTAAAACACAAAGGATCCATGATTTGGGGTGCTGCTGCCTGTGCAAACACTGGGACAAATATGCAGCTGATCAGGGCTTTTACAAGTGCACATACACTCAATAATTTGGTTCGAGGATATGATGTCTAGTTAACACAGTACAAGTTAGCTAAAAGGAAACTTTCGCCCTCCCCACACACAACAAAGAACCGTGATTTCTATTAGTGCGTTTCATACCATACATGCTGATTACTAGGCTGTGCTTCATTGTTAGCAGAGATTACAGCTGGGATAAGCTGCAGCTTTTTCCTAATTGCTATTATGATGACTGAATTTTTGTTTTGTGTCAAGCATTATTCACACATTATACTCAAAAATTTGATCCCTCCATGATGCATTATTGATTCCATGCAGGCAATCACACTGCCGCCAATGTGAAGAATTAATTTGGGCTATTCTACTTGATTTGCATTGCTCCATCATAGCAGAACATAATTCTATAGGGAAACACAAATTGAAAAGGAAGATTTAACAAAATATTTAAAATGCTGCTGTTCTTTAGAAGACATGAGTCCTGAAAGGGACGGAAAAAAAAAAAAACAAAGCCCAGCACAACACGTGTGGTCCAGTAAGAAATAAGGTCAGCCAGCCAAATTCATCTTAGTCAGAGGAAGGTTACAAGAGTAGCCTTATGCCTCTAATAAAGTAAACTAGCTTGCTTCAACTTATATTGCCAAAGAAAACAACTGAACACCTCTGAGAGCAACACTGCTTCAAAGCCTTTGAAACCCTGTTAGCTTCATTTGTTTTCCCAGCATAAGCAATACTCAACCACTTAGCGTGTCTTTTATCCACAGTCCAGTCAACTGCAAAGCTGAACTAGAAGATGTGTAACAGATGCTTCACATCTTTTTTTTTTTTTTTTTTTTTTTTAAAAATGGGTTCTACTCTATTAACAAAGAAACTTAAGGGATCTCAACAGAAATCGAGATGGGGAATTTGTTCTATTTTTTCGACCTGAAGATTACCTCACAGATTTAGGATGCCAACTTCATTAGCGCGGAACCAATGCAGAAGTGCAGGAAAACTTACGCAGGGGTGCTGTGACTTCACATTGCTCTACACTTAGTCAAAATTTGACTGGAATCTGTATAAGAGAGCATCCCAACAATGATGCATTTCTCCTTGGGATCAGATTTTAAAGGTGCAACATCTCTGTGAAAAGTCCATTCACATTTTTTCATTGTCCCAAACACTTCACACCAGAATGAAACAAAAACTCATGTTCCATCCCAGAAACTAGACCCAAATTCTTTTCACATTAGTACACTAGATTATTTTAGAAAACAAAGGTGTCATGAGATAAAAGACCTCAAAACACTAGATGCAAAGCATAATATAGCAATCCCCCCGATTTTGGTGGGAGGCAAAGAAGGAAGAGAGGAGAGGAACTTCAGTACAAGACCCTCTGGTTAAAAGTAAGCGTATATCTGCTATTTCCAATAGTCAAGCCTTCTTTTCTGATTATCCCCCAGTACAGCTTTACTTTGGTTTTAAAATACCAGAAGACAGTTACAGGCTGGGGAACAAAAATCATTTTGCTGCAACTTATTAACATAGGGCAGCTTTCAGTACCGTTCATAATGCCCAATTAGCACACAGAAAAGCAAGTGACTTTGAATTACAAGTAATGTACATATTCAAGTAGAATCAATCCTACTGGCAAAATGGTCCATTTCCATTTTGTCCAAGCACATTGGATCCCTGTGAATAGTTGTTTCTATCTGCAGCCTTGGAAGTATTCAGTAATTTCTTATACTTCCAATAGCAACTGTTAATAACTTAAAAAAAAATAATAAAAATAAGATCATAGAATCCAGCGACACACCTCTTACACAGCACTTCAGCCACCTATAAAGGTGAAATGAAGCAATGAGGTAGTAGCTACAAGTGTGCGCTAGGCGCTCAGATGTAGCTCTCTCTTTCACTACACACGGCACCAAGGTGGAGGTCTTTGGTAAGAGGCAGTGCCATTGACTGAAGTCCATCTGGACGAGTGCAGAAGATTTCCACTCTGCCCCTATTTTAATCTTTTCTCTCAGGGTACAAGCTATGAGGGGAGTCCTGAGCCACAAAGCAGCCCTCATGAAAGACCTCATTAAGAAGTTGTGATTAGACTTACCGCATCCATCCTAGAAACTACTCGTGACCTAATGGTTCGGTTGCACGCCCTGGTAGGCAACATGCACAAGACAGCACCAGGTTGCTCTAACTCATCGCTAACACCATCTACCGTTCTTTACACCAGTTTCTTTACCCTTAGTCATCCTCAACAAGGACTAGTTGACTTTAAAAAATAACTACGTGGGAAGTCCTAAAATAAGTTCTATTTCAGCTTCACTCATTAAATTACCTCCCAGGTGAACCTCCACTTCTGCCATTGAGAGAAGGGAGTACACTCAGAATAAGCTAGCACTCTTTTTGCCAGAGCAGCTTATTAGCTTATTGTCATTATGTTTATGGCTACGAAGGAAAGCTGCGAGAAATAGATATTAAAGGCGTGCATTAAAGAGACCCAAATGACATGCAATGGGAAGGAAGCATCTCAAAATTAGATTTACAATAAAAGCTGTTAAAATAAATGGGCTAAAATGGGTATATGAGAGTAAGTTGTAGAACGAAAAATATAAACAGATATAAGAAACCAAAATCAAGCTGGTTTCGCTCTCTCCTTCAGCAAACAGAGCCTGGGGTAAAGCCTTCTGGACTGGTTCGATCATGCCAGAGAAGAGATTAAAAAAAAATAAATTAAGAGCAAGCATGCTTTTCTCAACACAAGGGAAAATATCAGAGCTGAACGCAGAGCACTCCGACACGCACAGCGCGCATCTGTTTCCGAACTATTTATTTACCCATTCGCAGCACACAGAAGCCACCAAGCACAGGCTTGCACAATCTCAGCCCACCTACCGTCCTCCTTGTCCAGCACCATCATCTCGGCAGCCAGGAAGGGTCCGGGGACAGATGCTTCTTCTCCGGCAGCCTCCGCTCAGGGGAGGAGAGAACAAGTCTCTGGGAACACAAATGAGCTACGGTACAGCTGATCGTCCTTTAGCAGCAAGTGAGCTCTAATTACCCAGTTGTCCAGCTTTTAACCTAGATTGCACTCAGTTAGAATTACACTCAGAAATAAAGCACTTTGCAGGTACAAAAGTAGGTGAGACCGCTTTTGTGCCGCAGAATCGCGAGGAACTAAAACTGCAATTTAGGAAGAGGGGGGGGGATCGGAGCCGTCTCCTCGCCTCTCGCCGTCTAAACGGCTCAATTTACGCAGCATAATCTATTTCCACGTTAATTGCCTTTGATAGCTCGCAGCCCCGGCTGGCGCGGCTCCCCAGCCTCCAGCCTGCCCGAGCTTTTCCCCCCAGCTTCTCTCGGACCCCACGCGGGGAAGGAGGCTCCGGGGGGGCGCAGCAAGGCGAACCCGCACCCGCCGGCCGCTGCCTCCGCCTCCCGGCCCCCGAGCCCCGCCGCAGCTCGCCCGGCTCGGCTCGGCACGGCTCGGCTCGGCAGCACCACCTGCCGCCCGCCCGGCCCCGGCCAGCCCCAGCGGGGGGCCGCCGGCAAACTTCGGGGCGCGGGGGGCCACCCGCAGCCACCGCCACGGCCCCGGGGCTACGACCCCTGTCGCGACACGCGGCGGTGCCGACAGCCCGGCTCGGCTCGGCCCCGCTTCCCAGCGGAGCGCCCACCCCGGGACGCGCCGTGGGGGCCGCGCCGTGCGCCCCAAGCGGCGCAGCCCCGAGCTGGGACCGTGCGGCCGCTCCCTCTGCCCCCTCACCCGAGGAAACGCTCCTTTCCTGCTCCTTTCCTGCCTCCCCGTCGCAGCCGATACAAAGCCTGATAGCGGGCTCCGGCTGTATATCCCTAATGCCGGGTTTTAATTAGATTCCTTCTCCCCAGCTGAAGTGGCTTTTCCTTCCCCCTTCATTCAGGAGGCTTAATCCCAGCAGTCCTCGAAACGTACCTGATGTTAAACCTGTCGTGTTACGCGGAACTGCTCTCAGCCAGCGCTCGGAACAACTCCTGCTCCCCGCTGATGCTAGTTTGCAAGTGTTCAATAAGTATTTTAGCGTGAGCGCAGCCAGCCCAAGTAATCACTTCAAGTAGTATCACCACCCGAAAAGGAGAAGGACCTCACCCAAAGGTTAAAGTCTAAGAGTTAAAAGCATCAGTGCAAAAACTAAGGAGAACGCAGGCTCTTGTCCACGTGAAGCATTTTAATACCTCTAATATACTACTGGCCTCCCTTAGAAAACGATGACTTCAGAAGTGTTTCGTCATTCTGTTTGCATACTTTTCAATCCCATCGCCTTCAAAACGGGCAAACTTACCCCCAAATATATGGTACATTTAAACTATCTGGTAACTGCAAGAAAGGCAGATTTTTGATAAAGTTAGCCACCGCCTACTGCAGGCTTAACGCACTTATAAGAACCACTATACATGTTATTTCTTCGCTGCTTCATAATGCCACAGAAGCTGGATCACCCCCTCTACAAATGGGTATTTTTAAGCGCTTTATCTGCTTACTCATTTCACATACCAACAATAAAAAAAGTTTTCTAACCCCCAACACATTTGTACAGCAATTAAAGTCAACTACAATTAACACAATCTGTCAGAATTAATCACGACACCTCATGTCAGTTTACTTTTTTAAGCAGAAATCTGGGCTTTGCAATCAAAACATTTATGTATTTGAGAAATATCTTAACTCATTATCCTGAAATTCATAAATGCGCTGCGCAGTGCGTAGGTTGGCTTGCCCACAGCAAAGCCGGCAGTGATTTACACAGGAGAGCCGACTAAAATGCAAGCCTTTGGGAAGTTTTTCCCCCTCTACTTTCCTCTTTTTTCCTCCACCTCTCTCCTCACAGCCTGTAATGTTCATTTTGGGACGGTATTTGCCAAACTTCCACTGTAAAGCTGTATTTTCTAATACCAAGCCACGCCGCATCCGTCAAGTTACATTATGTCACTTCGAACACACGAAAAGATGTTACCTCCTGACATAACTTGACATGATGCCATAACACATCAAGTCAAAAACATTATTATTGCTGTTATTTTTTCAGTCTGCCCCCTTCATCGTCAATGATATCTGTAAAGGCCACAGCAAAGTGTTACAGCATCTCTATTACTTCTCTTGGCACCGAGGTGCGCGTTTGCCAAGGAAGGTTTCCACTCACGAAGCCGTACAGCGGTTACTAGGGCCCATGGGTGACATGGGTGTTGCACTAGGGCCAGCACGGCCCCAGAAGCACTGCTACAACCCAGCCCCAGAGGCTGGCCAAGCGGGCAGCTGCCTTCGAGGCCATGGCATGGCTTGCCAAGCAGCCCAAGGAGCACGTTGCAACCTCTACCTGCAAGGCAGTGAGCGTCCTCCTTGCGATGCGCCAGGATGGCTGGGGGTAGAAAGTGTCTCTGATATTCTGCCTTCTCCATGGTGTAACAGCTATGAACACCCTCAGTGCTGGAGGAGACCTCAAAAGAAACCCCAACAACAACAACAAAAAAAAAAAACACAGCAAACTCTCTTAAAATCAAGGGGAGAATCGGATACTCGCCACAACGTCATGATTTTTAGATGGTGGAGAGCAGGCTGGTCTCTGACAAAAAAAAAATAGAGCCAGTTATAGGAGGAAAACAGACCCACTTGTATTAACAAGCTCATTCAACCTTGATTTTAAAAGGAATTGGGTTTAGTTAGCAAAAGCTTCCATTTCAGTCCATTTGCAACCTACGCAGGTCCAGCATCCCCTTTTAACATTCACAGATGAGCGGGCAAGCGGAGCCCCTTTGAATCAGGCAGCTAGAAATGTATAAAGGTAAAGTAAGCTCTTCATAAAAAGAGTTTCTTCTCGCAATCTCACCTCCTGTCCCCAATTTCTCCAGCGCACTTTTAGAAGGGAGCATGACTTCCCCTCGAGCGTAACTGCTCCCCCCAGCACAGGTTCCCAGGCAGTCCCGCGGTGTGTCACCCCCAGCTCCCCTCCCCTCTCTCCCCAGGGGTTTGCTCCCTGCTTCGCTCCTTTTCCGAGCGCACCCCGCACCGCCTCCCCCTTTAGCCCTACCACCGCCCCACCGTCCCCTCGTACACAGCCGCTCCTGGGGCTCCTGGAAGGGGCCGCCGAGCACTGCTTGGACAACCAGCGGCTCCGCTCTCGGTCGCCAATGCCACCAGCCCCGAGCCCCTCGTGTGTGATGAGCACGCCTGTGGTGCTCAGCGGAGCCCCGGCCCCTGCTAAGAGGCCGCTCCGTGGCCCACGGCTCCCTCAGCCCCCCCGGGACCGCGCAGCCCCCCGCCCGCCGGATCGGGGCAGGTGCAGGCTGGCGAGCGGGCTCTGCCGGCAAGCGGCCGGGACTGGGGCACCCCCGGGTTCATGCTGCTCAAAGGCATTCGCGGAGACGCCGAGAGCCCGTCCAACAGCCCAGCCAAGCCCGCATCGCGCCGGTTCGGAGGGGAGGATGAGGATGGGGACCGGGACCGGGACCGGGAGCGGGGCAAGCAGCGCAGGGAGCGCCTCCCGCCCCCCAAGTCCCGAGCCGGACCCCCCGAAGTTAGCGGGCGGCCACACACCACACGGGGGGCCGCGGGGCTCCCCCCGCCTGCCACCAGCCACCTACCGTCCTCCTTGTCCAGCACCATCGTCCCGGGCGCCGGGGGCGGCCGCCGCCGCTCGGGCTCGCTGCGGGGCGGCTCCGGGAAGGCTGCCGGGAGCCTTAGGGCCGGCGGAGCGCCGGGCTGCTGCTGCGGCCGCCTCGGCCCCGGCCCCGACCCCAGCCCCGGGCGCCAGCCCAGGTGCGGGAGCGGCGCGGGGGTGGGTGCCGGGGGTGCCGCCGGCCCCGGTCTCTGCCACCCGCTGGGGCAGGGACGGTCCCGGCGCGGTGGCGTGCGGCGGATCGCGACCTTCCCCCCCCCGCCTCAACCTCGCTGGCGCTCCTGCGAGAGCTTTCCCGGCGTCTAAAGTGCTTTTCTCTTGATTTCGCTCTAAATCTAAAATTATATTCAAAGGAAGGGGGGCGGGAGGGAGGAAAGCCGCGAACCTATCACCGAAAGCAAAGGCACTTGCCGCCTGCCTCTCTCGCTCGCTCGCTCTCTCTCTCTCAATTTATGTGCTTTGCACTCTCTCCTGCTGCTGAATAAATGCACACATTTCCCAGGGACCCTCAGATTCCCCTGTTAATTAAATCAATTCATTATGCTCAGATCTGATTAGCAGCCCCTTCCCCCCCTCTTTGAATCAATTATTCAATACACAAACATAATTGCCTGTGCCAGAGGTGTCTAAGTATTAGCTTATTTAACTCCAAGGACACTAATTACCCCTAGGGCAAGGGAACTTTTCTCATTAATTCTGACAAAACACAAAAGCACAGTTAAAGTGTGTGTGTATATACGTGTGAGAGAGAGAAAATGGGGGAGCGCACAGCCGAGGAAGGGAGGCATTACTCTAACACACGTGTTACTGTATAACTAAGCTCAATTTTCTGCCTACCTTTTGCATTAGGTTATTCCCCACAACTCCCCTTCGCTGAGCTCCCCCCAGCCTTCTTCCCCCTTTCTTTTTTTTTTTTTTTTTTTTTTTTAAGCAAGGAACAGATCTGCATTGCAATGGTGGCGGTTGTGGAATGAAAGTGCTTGCAATCAAACACGAAAAGCAAAAAGTATACAGGACCGATAGGGAGCAAAGCAGGATTTGCAAATAGTTTTGTTTATCAAAGCAGAAAACTGTGTGGCAGACAATCTTCTGTACTTTAAAAACCCGTGAAAGAAATAGCCCTCTGAAGCAGCCGGTAAGATGATACATAATCTAGTATGTACTGGGAACAGTTCTGAATTGTTTACCATTTGAATTAATGTCAGTGCCCACTATTAATGTACTTGCTTCCTACATTTACCATAATGGGCTTGATTTCCATTAGCTGAAGCTGCAACGCTAAAAAGAGCCCAGGCAAGACTGATGCAAACTGAGATCGACCATCATTGTAGCATCTGAGATGCACGACTTCTGGCTTGCCTGTTACCCAAATTTTACCTCTGCGTGAACCTCCTTTAAATAAGAAAAAAAATATATTAAAAAAAGGAAAGAAAATGGAGTTGTAATTGATTCCCCCAAATTAGGTTTTTACTTTCTAAAGACCTGTATTGTTCATGTCCTCAATGTGCACAGAAGTATTGAAGATTTTCTTTTTGTTTCCTTAGGCAATGCATGAGCTGATCCATTAATCCATTTGGCTTTATATATCAGGAAACTAATATTAGCTCAGCTCATCTATTAGGTTTTATTTAGGCCCCCCCATGTTGCCTTTAGTTATACTTTTGTTCAGACCGGTTCTCCTTGAGGTGAAACAGACAATTTTTGGTAGATATCAGGGCAGAAAATGGTGCGAGTCACCTCATGGGAGCCATCCCCTGCCCAGTTCCCCATCATCGCATTCCCCCATGTCAGGACAGCCATGAGAAAACTTGCTCGGCTGGCAACACTACCTGCTGGCCTTGGCACACACCTTGTCCACACCGCTAAAAGCCAAGCAGGGGAGGCTGGGGGAGCCAACACAAAGACCTCCTCTTCTCCCCCACCAAAAAAACACTGCCAAGCCTGCCTGGCAACAAATGTACTGAGTTACACTCATTTGCAAGCATAAATGTGTTTGGGAACATAAACTTGTGTTTCATTAGTGCACTATAAATTGTATGTACACGTGTAAGGATAAAAATGCCTTCAACTGTGTAACACAACAAACCCCGTTAATTCTCTGGTCATTAATTTCCAGTGTATGGCACACACTGCACCCACAGGAACTTGGCCTGTCTAACTCGATGAAGCTTTTTTTGCCTCCTGAAAGAACCCAGCAGCACCTGAAAAATACTAGCCCTGGAGAGCATCGTGCATTGACACCTTCCTGAATGTAGTCTCGGTCCTCGAGCCTATCCCTTTTCTCACCATGGCCAGGGAGAGTTTTGGGTGCAGAGCCAGAATCTCAGGGTCTTAGCATGCAACCGCTAAGGCTCGTTCTGAGTTTGCTACAGGGGTGATGCAGTTTCCTCTAAACACAGACTTACTGAGTAGCAGGCATTTGTCTGCATGCACTGAAGCTCAAGGTCACTGTTGGGATGCCAAGGGTGAAACAGGAAGAAACTGAAGAAACAGATGTTGACTTCGGTACCATTCTTAAGAAGTGTTGTTCACACTTGAGTTGAGAGAGATGTGGTCACTGGAGATGAAAGAGGTGGAGGGAAAAAGCAAGAGGCAAATTTGCACATGTGCATGCGCATGAGGGAGCGTGACACAAGGGGAGAAAAATAATGCAGAAATCCACAAAACCTAAAACGTCCAATTCCCAAACAAGCGTTCTGCAGTTTGCTGTAATCCTACTGTTACAGTTACATGGATGTGGGGGTTTACAGCCTTAATAAGGTCAAGCCCAGTGTAAAGGTCCCACTTTAGGTAAATGACTTTTACAGTGTGGAGAAGCATTGTTCTGCATGGTTTTCAATTATATCTGTTCAGCGAGTCATTTCAGAGAAGCGAGCAAGTCTGAGTAATTTCTGAACCTCCTTCACCCAGCAGAATGTAAATGCCACACAAAGAATTTTACCACACGTGTTTGCTGGTACCCTGGCACTACAGAGGAGCAGCAAGTTCACTCCTTCCTAAAGCACACACACATGCAACGGGTGCCATGAGGAGCAAGGCTGGCACAGCCCTGACAGAGGCCAGCGCTGGAACTGGGAACAAGCCTCGGTCCCGAGCCCCCAGCCTCTAGACCAGAGTGCTCAAGCAGCTCACTGTCAGCAGAGGAGCAGCCAACACAGTGCCAGTTTATCATTAACATTCCCCGTTGTTCGCTCCTTTACAGTGCCTTACACATGCTCTGCTTAAGCAACATTGAGAAGTCATCGTGCTCAATACTGCAGAAACTACAGATAAAAGAGACCAGCTGTGCTCCACCCAGGAAAGCCTCTGGTCTAATACTAACTCCTGCTACTCCTGGTGCAGGAGGGAAGGGTCGCAGGACTAAAAGCACCTGTGTGCTGCAGCAAGGAACAGGACTCAGACCTCTGGCTCTTCCTTCACTAGCTGCTCTTACTTTTCTTTTGCTGGTCTTGAGCACAAGCAAGACAAATTGAAGTTTCTTAAGAACAACGTGAGGTTCTTATTAAATTGCAAAGGAAGCCTGCAGTATACTTAAGTCAAGCCTTTAGCAGACCCGTGAGGTTTCATATTATCCTATGCTTGAATGAGGCAGATGACTGGAGCAAAAACCAGCTAATGACATAAAAGCATTCTTCTACTTTCAGTCTCTCTTAATTAAGGAGTTGGTTAATGTTTCAGTGTTGGGAATTATAAAGCTTCATCAGGGAGGTTTTTTTTTTTTTTTTATCTTTCAGCTGACAGGAGAAAGAAAAATCAAAAACGAAAAAAAGAAAAGAGGAGGTGATTAAGTCATGCACCAGCCAGAACTCAACACTGAAGGCAGGATCAGGCCATAGCAAAGACCACTGCCATGTATGGTGAATTTAGCAGCTATTTCTAAAGTCAGATTTATGAGCAGATGAGAGTTTTGTCCGCCAGTTTAGACACATGGGTTTTATTTCTTGAAATCACCCAAATAGCCAAGACAATTTGCACAGCTCTATACTAAATTAGCTACAAAAGATCTCCCCTTTATGTTACTACCCATTTCAAAACCACTTGCACCTAGCTTGATAGTGTCAGAAGAGACTGACCACAGGCTTGACCTTATACTGCAATTCAACAATCCTGTGAAGGAGGAAAATCACAAGTGCTCTGAAAAGTTATGTTCACGGAGAACATGGGCTGCAGTTCAAAAGACCACTTAAATATAAACCTGAGATCTACAGACCTCAGTTATATCTAAACTCCTGCTTGATCTACTTAACATCTCCACATACACATTGTAAAAATAAGACTCAATTTTGTTACTGTTTTGCATGAAATTAATGTTAATTTTTTTTTTTTTTTTGTAAATACAGGCTATTTAAAAGAAAATAGTTTGTTCAAAATACAGCAATTCCTTTGACAGAGTAAAAATGGCAAAGCTTCAAAAATGCTACCTCTAGAGAATGAGCTCTCTACCACTGTGATATAAGGCTGACACTTTAAGCCATTAGGCTTTACAACCTGTAGAGATCTTCTAGACAAATTTACAGCTAATAAATTACTTATTCAGAAGTTTTGCTTCTGCTCTCTGTAGCACAAAGTTAAAAAGAATTTTTTTTTTTTTTTTCAAAAATAAAAGACCACCTAAATCCTTGGTCTGCTTCTTGGTTTATAGGAAGTTTACCATGCAAAACCTGCTTCCCCAGCACAGCTTGGTTGCAATGAACTCCACAAAGTTTCTTTCTACAGAAGAAACTGTCATCAGAAAGGTTTCTTGAGTATTAAATATTGGAGGATCAGGTTGGGTGTTGCATTTTGCAGATCCATTGGTGTTTCCTCAGTACCCATAGGGTTTGTGGAGAAGGACAAGCCTATGAGCCAGGTGAATGGCTTTAGAAGAGGCCCAAATTATGAGCTAGGACCGGCTGGCTCCAGGAAAAGCACTCTTAGAGGAGACTCATCTTTTCCATGAGAAGCCTCCGTTGTCCTCCTAGTTCTTGAAACTTTCCCATGCTCAAGAGAGATGTGTTCTTCTGTCTGCATGGTGAATCAGTTTTTGATGGTGATGTAAAATTTCAATTCATACTCAAGCAGGAGTTCAGTATTGTACCTTTAGCCCATCCTCTCTGAGCAGCTCCACACATGGACTTTGACTCTGCCACCTCTTCACACAGTAGTCTCTGAGCAGTTTCCAGAGTCTTTAACATACATGGAAAGAGATCCTAAAAACAAACAAACAAACAAACACACACACCAAAAAAAAAAAAACACCTACCAAACCTTACCTGTGTATTACAGTGATGGTGCTTGTATAATGTCTCTCACTTTCATTGGGACTGATAATCTTAACTGAAGAATGTGGTTCTCTACTTTAAAGTTCATTGCTACTGCAATATTTTCTTGTATATAGCCCTGTCTTTTACTCCTCACCTCAGAGGGTGTGGTAGGTACACCTGAAAGACAAATCCAGTATGCACACATTTGCCTCAGTTGTTTTATGGAGGAATCCAGTGAGACAGCATCTGGTTCTGGAGTGACACATGGAGCTCATGGGCTTGTTGCCACATCCACTGTTGTGATCAGAGCTTATTGCTCCCAGCCTGATGTCAAGCAGAGACTAATCAAATGTGAGATGGGTGAACAGAGGCAGAGCCATGGAGCTGGCTGCTTCCGAATCTGTTGCTTTTGGTTCTTCCTTATACTGCAGCAGCACGCGAGATTCCAGTTACTGATACATTTTTTTCCTCATTGACTTGCTACTGAAGAGACTAGGCAAAATTAACACAGTAGTCAGAGGTGGAAAGCCATTAACTGAAAAGATATAATGCAAGATATAATGCAATGTCAGGCTTATGTCGCTTTGCGGTGACAATATTCTAAGACGCTGCCAATGTCCCCCACGTTCTGTGACTCCTTCTGTGTCTACTTGGCATGGTGACATTTACCAGATCTTCATAACATCATTCCAACAACATATCAATTAAAAAAGGTTGATTCCATAGGAAAACAGTTACTTGCTCAGTAGCGGTAGGTGCACACAAAGGACACCGCATGACTGTTGAACACTCAGCCGAGGAATTCCAGCTATTCCCATATCACACAGCCAGAGGAGGGACTGTTGCACTGGACCGTGTTTCGCACATGCTTTCATCAGTGTCCAGTTTGGTCTGAATCTAAGGATAATAATCTTCTTGAACCATTAAAGAGCAAGAGGAGAAAACACATCCACAAACCATAGAGTACTATTTTACTTTTTTTTTTTTTTTTAATTTTTATTTTTTAAAGGAAGAAATAAAGAAACCTATCCTGGGGAATTACACAATTTCTCCAAAGACAGAAACAAATTCAACACAGGTGAAAGCTACTGGAGATCTTCTGATAAAAGTAGGCAGGTGGAGGCTCTAATGAAGGCATACACTATAGTACACATCTTGCCAATGTTTCTTAATGAATAATATGTGCACTCAGATGAGAGTAATATTGATTGAGGTCTGCAGGGAAAGTTCTCTAGGAAAAAAAATATTCTAGGAGCAGAGTCCTTTTTGGAAGATTCTGATCTTTTCCTGCTGCAACCTTTCCCCTCCCTTCTCTTTGTGCTACCCAAAGCAGCTGACAGCCAAAAAATGAAAAGCCTGCCCTGCATCTAATGTATCTATCAGATCCAGAAAGAAATTTATATACCGGTACTAAGAATGGCTGCACCATTCTCCTTAGCTGGTAGAGGGCACAGCAGTGTGTAATTAGGACTGGATTACTTTACTCAGAACTGGAGCAGAGAGCAGATGTCATGCATTAATATTGGCATTTGATTCCAGACACTTTCTCTGCCATGTTTGCAAAAACAATTTGCCTTCCTATCTTGGATCTTGCCTTGCATTTACTCTTTGATTGCTGTAATGCAAACAAAAAGCCACCAATGGCAACATGAATGCAGGACAGGTCTGTACAGAGTGCGTAGAGTTTATGTTTTAATTCCTAACATTAAAAAAATAATAATTTTCTGATCATATTGATTAGATTAATATAGCTGATATATTCCACTAAATGCCAGCTCAGACAAAAGAGGTCATGACATTATAAAGCATTTGTTAACATAAGCCAACAGGAAAGAAAAACATACCTTATTCCAAACTAATGTTATCAGATATTATCTATAGTACATGTAAGATACATCTCCCTTTTCAAACATGGACAACCTTCCCCCCCCCCCCCCCCGCCCCGTTTTTGCATACAGGGGACTTCAGTTTTGATTCTACTCCAGTTCAACATTTCATATACAGAATCCTTCCAGAAGGCCTAGAACTGAATTTCATGCTGTTAAAAAATACTGGCCCAAATTCTGAACTGCAGCCAGCTTCCACTTGATAGCAGCTTTATGACTGCAGCTGGGTTCTGGAGGTTTCTAAGGAGTAAAAGATGATCTGCCTTCATTTAGGAGAATCCAGGGTGTGATTGCAATGGTCTGTACTACAGAGGCACTGAGTAAACACAGCACAGTGGGCAGCATGTAATCCAGCAGAGTGATGGTGACCACCCTATCTTCATCTATATTGATGCAACCCAAAGAGAAGAGCCACTGAAACTCTGCTGCAGGGGTATGTTAGGCTTCAAAACACGCTGTTTGCTGTGCTTAGGGCACACATCAGTCTCAGACCTGTAACACCAGCAACACACCTGTAGCACCCATTTCCATGTGGAAATGCTTTTTTTTTCTTTATTTTCTTTCATTAAAAAAAAAAAAAAAAAAAAAAAAAAAAAAAAAAAAAGAGGAGGTTGGGAAGAACGGGAAAAAAAATAGATTGCATTAACAGGGCCACAACGAAGAGACTGGATGATCTTGAGCTTGTGAACCACAGAGTCCCCATGAAATACTTCCCCTTTTTTCACTGTACGCAATGGTGGCAACTCCCCTAGTCTTAAAGAAGGGTTGTATATTGGATAGCTTAACAAAATGACTAATTACCTCGACAAATCAGGAAAAGACTACTGAAACCAGGCAGACAGACCATTCAGCACCAGTTCACATTCTTTTGGTCCATCAGCAAGTGGCAGAAGTGTAAAAACTGCTATCCTAAAACAAGAAAATAACTGGACTAAAATGGCAGCAGTTGCCACAGTTCACTTTAAGCAGGTGAGAAACTCAGTCTTGAAGCTACAAAGATAACTACAGAAATTATATCATTCTCTCAGTGAGAGCTAGAAAAGCTTCTTGACTCACAGGGAGGTCAATAAGTGAGAGCCCAGTGGATCATTTGTTGCGTTTTTAATGCTTCATGGCTCAGGGTCAGTCAGAAATCCCTATCTTAAGGTCATGGTTAGGGCAGTCTGGAAAACAATCTTGTTTCTTTTCTGTTACTGGCAAGGCCTTGCTAGGCTCTGCTATTTCTCTCTCTCATAGCAAACCATTATAGCCTACTCCTCCTGCTCATCACACTGTGGTTAAATTCACCCTAGGCACTGACATGCAGCTTCTCGGGGATCACAGTAGCCTGGAGGACCTTCTCTGTAGCTCTCCATAGCATTACAACACAAGGCAACAAACAGCCAAACAAAGCTAACACTGAGCAACACTCAGGGGAGTAAAATTCCTTACAGTGCCCATTGATAAGTGAGTACTAATATTTATTTTTAGCTTTTTTTTTTTTTTTTTTTTAAATAGCATCAGTGAGACAGAATGAGGAGCATGGACAGCAGCAAACCTACCTGTTAAGTAAGCACTGAGCTCCATTTCTACTGCTCTAGCCCCTTGCCACTGCAGCAGTGTGGCTACACTTGACACATGGGGAAGCAGTGATAATCATCTATCTCATAACCTGCTTAGGAGACAGTCTGACTTTGAAGAAACTGGAAAGTACAATTCAGAGGGCCTGCTAATGACTACATCTGTTTTAAATAGACATATTTTGACTACAGCTTCCATACCAGTCACTGGAGTCAAGCGATCACTTAAAAAGGCTGAGATACAACTCTGCAGTATTTTACAATGGATTTAATAGCTAAGCCTTAAAAGAAAAAATACTGCCATCCAAATACACAGCTGAAGCACAGGCCTTTAATGAACACCACTCACCGCTTAAATGTGAATTCACACTACAACACTCTTGCAAATGATCTATAATGCCTTACATTGCTAGTATATCAAATTTGCATAAATATCCCTCAAATATTTATAAACCAATAGATATAAGCATGCATTTACAGGTGAATATCAGAAGTGCATTACACACATAGTTCTTACACACTAATTAATTCAAATAATCACATTTTGCCTTATTAAACATTATGTGGATAAAATATAGCTTGCCATCAATTCTAAGCACTAAAATACTGTTAGAAAGGAACAGCACTGCCAAAAAAAGCAAGAGAGAGAACGTGCACATACAAGAACACTTTACTGAACTGCAGCTATAAGATCTAATGCCATGGAATGACTAACAATAACGTATATATTACTTTTAAACAAGCGAGCAATTTTGGATAACTTTCCACTTCTTTGTCTGGTACTTCAGTTTCAGACTAGTGAGCTATAACTGTGCAACATAAGCAGAAAGCAGCAAAAGAGCCTGCTAACCTGCTTGCACATTTTAAAAAAGGTCTCCTCAGAAGCAAGGATAATTCCTTATTTCCTCCAGCTGCTTATTTACTGGTGCTTTCCTGCCCTCATTTAGTTAGAGCTAAAAAAACAACAGTAACAACTGTCTCTAATAGTTTTTTCAAAACTCTTTCCCACTAACAATCCCTTTACTTATCAAGAGGTACTAAGAAGCACCGAGGACAGCTGTGTAGTTGGGAACAAATTTCTAAGTCAGCCCCCCTTTAAAGCTTTTATGCACCTAAGAAGTCTAGCCCTGCCTGAAAGACGGTGATTAAAGTTTTTAAAGAGTACAGAGATTTTACAGAGTAGTACGATGCTCAGGACCAATTAAATGTCATCTTAAGTACTTAACTGAAGCATTTTTTATATACCAGGAATCAGTTAAGTGGAAGGTGCCAAATTAAACTTACATTTTAATTTTGCCATTGAGTTAATCTCAAGAGATTATGCATCGTATTTCAAGAATGATTTGAGAAAGCTTTCAGTAGAACAGTCTCCGTTAAGTTGGCTTCAGAAGCACTGCAGAAGTCTGTAAAAAGAAAACACACAAGGGAAATTCAGCATACTCAAAAGCAAATAAGTGCAAATAACAACAACAACGACGACGAAATGTTGCAATTAAGACCGAAAAATGCAGGTGGCATCACATGAGGGGGTCTCAGCCAAGAGAGTATCAGTCTGTACAAGGACATTACGTGAGTTCGTTCTGGTTTCAGGCAAGAGCCATAAAACCCAGATTTTCCTTTCTCCAACATGTGACAAGTTAATTTGCCACATGTTATAACATGATACAACGATCCACATGTCCTTTCTCTGATGAATGCTTTTCTCAAGCAAATATGACCAAGAAATTTTGGGGAGAAAGTAATACAATAAAGCTTTTGTGAAGGCAGGAGGTCTTGTAGTTGACTGGAACTAGGAAGACTTGAAACTTATTCCACGTCTGGTTTACACTTTTCATACAGTGCATGGCAAGTCTTTTAGGCACCAGAAGTCAGGTGGCAGGTAAAATTTTTATACATGTTTACATGTTCTTGGTGCAAACATGTAGAAATCAGAAGATTTACATGGTTAAATGGACACAAACTCTGGTTGTAAGCCCAGCCTAACCTAACCCTGGCCAACCATACCCATGCCTTCTTTTGGAAGGGTAATTAATATTATTATTATTTTACATGGATTATGTCAGTGATTGGGGCTGAGGGATGGTCCAATAACTAGAGCACAACTTTAACGACAGCCGTTAGTATGTGGAAGGGAAAGAGTAGGAATACCCTGGGCTGGCTTTCTTGCTCATGCAGGAGCAAT